>NC_054872.1:34297050-34357050 GCF_018320785.1 Cheilinus undulatus | reverse complement strand
CCTCTCCTGAGCCTAAGCCTAACCCCCAGCCACCGTCCTCTGGGTCTCCCTCTGCCTCTCCTTATCCTCAGCCAGGCCCCACTGGTCCTCTGGGTCTGCCTCTCCTTATCCTCAGCCAGGCCCCACTGGTCCTCTGGGTCTGCCTCTCCTTATCCTCAGCCAGGCCCCACTGGTCCTCTGGGTCTCCCTCTGCCTCTCCTGAGCCTAAGCCTAACCCCCAGCCACCGTCCTCTGGGTCTCCCTCTGCCTCTCCTTATCCTCAGCCAGGCCCCACTGGTCCTCTGGGTCTGCCTCTCCTTATCCTCAGCCAGGCCCCACTGGTCCTCTGGGTCTCCCTCTGCCTCTCCTGAGCCTAAGCCTAACCCCCAGCCAACGTCCTCTGGGTCTCCCTCTGCCTCTCCTTATCCTAACCCCTAACCCTAACCCTAACCCTAACCCCCCAGGTCTCCCTCTCCCTTTCCTAAGCCTCACCCACCCACCGTCCTCCGGGTCTCCCCCTCCCTCTCCTAGGCCTAACCCACCCACCGTCCTCCGGGTCTCCCCCTCCCTCTCCTAGGCCTAACCCCCCTACTGTCCTCCGGGTCCCCCCCTACCTCTCCTAAGCCTAACACCCCCCTACTGTCCTCCGGGTCTCCCCCTCCCTCTCCTAAGCCTAACCCCCCTACTGTCCTCTGGGTCCCCCCCTACCTCTCCTAAGCATAACACCCCCCCCCCCCACTGTCCTCTGGGTCTCCCTCTCCCTCCCCTTACCCTAACCTTCCACCCCCCAAAAGGCTGGAATAATTTCAAAGTCCAAGCCTCCAGTGCTGAGGAGGGGGCAACGGCAGAGAGGCAGCCCAGGTGAGGGCTCTCTCTGCCTGGGCAGGATAGCTTCCTCTACCCCCTTTCCTGCCCTGGTTGTACAAAGTCAAAGTGTACTCCCAGGGGCACGAAGTTATAAAGTGTACTCCCAGGGGCACGAAGTCATGAAGTGTACTCCCAGGGGCACGAAGTCATGAAGTGTACTCCCAGGGGCACGAAGTCATGAAGTGTACTCCCAGGGGCACGAAGTCATGAAGTGTACTCCCAGGGGCACGAAGTCATGAAGTGTACTCCCAGGGGCACGAAGCATCCAAAAGGCCAGGAGCCTAACCCAAAGCGGAGAGGCCCACCAGGGGCTGGAGGGGCCACTGAGGCTAGACTCCGGAAGACTCTACACACCCACTGTCCTCCGGGTCTCCCTCTCCCATCTCCTAACCCTAACGTTCCACCCCTAAAAGCCAGCAATAATTTCAAAAGTGTACTCCCAGGGGCACGAAGTCATGAAGTGTACTCCCAGGGGCACGAAGAATCAGAGAGTCTCAGAAATGACAAAGTCTTTTCGACCGGGGAGGCCCGCCGAGGCCCTGGCGGCGGCAGGGCCCCCGCGGACCCGGCCGGTTCGCCCAAACGACAAAGTCTTTTCGACCGGGGAGGCCCGCCGAGGCCCTGGCGGCGGCAGGGCCCCCGCGGACCCGGCCGGTTCGCCCAAACGTCGACGTAGTCTTTCCGCAGGGCCGCGTTCGCACGATTTCAGAAACCCGGTTTTTCAGACACGCCAGCCTCCGGAGAAAGGGTACGGCCGCGGCCCCCTCGGCCCGGCCTCGGTCCCCGGACCGGGTTTGGAGCGCGACGAGCCCCCCGACGACCGGAAACCCCCGGGGAAGCTCGACCCGATCGATCGGCAACCGAGACCCGCCATCGGAGGGCCCCCGCCGGCCGGCCTAGCGCCGGTGTTCGGGCGGACGGTTCCTCCGGCCTGCGGGTTCGCCTCAGAGGCCGGGGAAGGACCGGGAGGGCCCAGTCCCCCCTCCCCACCCCCCCGGCCGACCGCCAGGTAGCGAGACCGAGACGCCCCGTCTCTCCCAGGTGTCCCACTACGGAGGCCGACGCCGGGTCCGCCGCGGCCCACGGCCGCGCTCTCCCGCTCGGGCGGCGGTTCCTCCGGCGAACACGAAGTTTCTCGAACCCTCCCGTCTGGAAAAAGAGGCGGCGTCGCCACCGGTGCCACCCGGCAAGGGAGGATGGTGGAGCGCGACGCGAACCTCCGAGGCTTCCGAGCCGCGCCCCGCCGCTCCGGCCGCCCCCCCCACCCCCAAGGTGGCGGCGGCGGACGGCGGGGCCCCGAGTTACCACCCCACCCCGGCGCAGCGGAGTGCGCCCGCACCCCGCCCTGCCCGAGGGCTACCTGGTTGATCCTGCCAGTAGCATATGCTTGTCTCAAAGATTAAGCCATGCAAGTCTAAGTACACACGGCCGGTACAGTGAAACTGCGAATGGCTCATTAAATCAGTTATGGTTCCTTTGATCGCTCCAACGTTACTTGGATAACTGTGGCAATTCTAGAGCTAATACATGCCAACGAGCGCTGACCTCCGGGGATGCGTGCATTTATCAGACCCAAAACCCATGCGGGGTCGCCCCTCGGGGCGCCCCGGCCGCTTTGGTGACTCTAGATAACCTCGAGCCGATCGCTGGCCCCCGTGGCGGCGACGTCTCATTCGAATGTCTGCCCTATCAACTTTCGATGGTACTTTCTGTGCCTACCATGGTGACCACGGGTAACGGGGAATCAGGGTTCGATTCCGGAGAGGGAGCCTGAGAAACGGCTACCACATCCAAGGAAGGCAGCAGGCGCGCAAATTACCCACTCCCGACTCGGGGAGGTAGTGACGAAAAATAACAATACAGGACTCTTTCGAGGCCCTGTAATTGGAATGAGTACACTTTAAATCCTTTAACGAGGATCAATTGGAGGGCAAGTCTGGTGCCAGCAGCCGCGGTAATTCCAGCTCCAATAGCGTATCTTAAAGTTGCTGCAGTTAAAAAGCTCGTAGTTGGATCTCGGGATCGAGCTGACGGTCCGCCGCGAGGCGAGCTACCGTCTGTCCCAGCCCCTGCCTCTCGGCGCCCCCTCGATGCTCTTAGCTGAGTGTCCCGCGGGGTCCGAAGCGTTTACTTTGAAAAAATTAGAGTGTTCAAAGCAGGCCCGGTCGCCTGAATACCGCAGCTAGGAATAATGGAATAGGACTCCGGTTCTATTTTGTGGGTTTTCTCTCTGAACTGGGGCCATGATTAAGAGGGACGGCCGGGGGCATTCGTATTGTGCCGCTAGAGGTGAAATTCTTGGACCGGCGCAAGACGGACGAAAGCGAAAGCATTTGCCAAGAATGTTTTCATTAATATGATAAAACTGATTTTCTTTAACCTCACAATAAATTAAATTTGAGAAAACTAAATTTTTGAGCTTAAATCACAAGTAAACATCAGATCACACCCACCTGATGCAACAAAAGAACTTTTCTGGGCCTGTTTCGTGCTTTTGCTAACAGAGACAACACATTTTTCCAGGAAATTTGGAGGAATATTTCTTTGCAGCAACACATTTAGTTAACTATTTACATTATTTAAAAGCATTTTTCTCAAAATGAACGTGACTGTGCTTCACTTTTGCCAAGGAATCCCACTTTTTTCTGCCATTGTTCAACATTTTAGTGGGTGACACGAGGCCTTAGCAGATGCTCACTTATCTCAGAGTGTACAAAGAATACTTTTTTAAATGGAAATGCTTTGTCTATTGGCTTTTATAAACAGAAAATATAATCTCATTGTCAGAATACTAGTTGAATTTTTTATATAAATCAATTATATTGTTGTAGCCACCATATCTGATGATAGCTGAGTGAGGGCCAAAGTTAAAAACCTTTTTATTTAACTATATAAGTAGACACAATTGACTGAAACTACTCATGATAAAGAGCTTGGTTGGAAGTAACATTAAATCATTACCTGTGTCTATTTATTAGCTTGTAAACTACTGTAGTAAGGCTTTCATGTGGTAGCTATTTCTTGTCAAAATGTTGTTAAAATAATAAGATAAGAAAAATTTAATGAGAGAAATCTGTTTACTGGGTTAAATATGTAACTTGTGTTCTTAACAAATATTAAACATTTTCTCTACAATAGGGACATTAACTATATTTTGTAGTATCAAAGAAAAATTTCTAATTTAAAACGACCTTATTGCATTTTGGTACACTATTATAGTAAAGCCTATAACACTACAATCAAATCTTCTGACAGTTGTAAGTGGTGCTTTACCAAACTGGGATTTTACCAACTGAGATCTTTAACATGTTAAAATGTTTACCAGGAACCTTCTTGCTTTGAGGCAACAATGCTAACCCCTGTGCAACCTTGCAGCCCCAGTGCAATACTACAGGTGCCAATAATGTAATCACCTGCAGCCTGGTGACCCTGAAGGTAGAGGGTGGGGGAGACACTTCCCCCTGCCCCAGACAGATCTCTTTTTAGTTAAATGCAATTCTGAATTGTAGTTTCACATGTTCACACATGTAAGGCATTTTATAGAGACTGTCAAGATTCTCTGTTATTGTCTTAAATACTCATACATTAACAGGACATACATTAACATTAAAAATGTGAGCGTTGGTCTCTCTTCCTCTCCATTGATCACCTGCAGATGCACACCCTGGACAAGTGGCACACACCTCTGTGTGTGTAAAAAACCACACCCACACATGTCTGTGACAGAGGACTATCTCTACATGCACTCCAACCAACACGCTGACACACCCTGTTTGTTCCTTGATTGTTTAACCCTTTAGCAGCCAGGTTCATTTTTATTATCTGTGTTTTCATGACATTGATTGTCTGTGATGTTGAATTTGGTTAAAAGATGTAGCTTTAGGAAAGCATCAGTTTAATCAAAACTGGACTACATTTCTTTTTAAAAAACAAGCGCAGAGAGTCACACTGAAAACTATCAAAATGAAATCCAAGTTGGTACACTATTTTAGTAAAGTCTATAACACTACAATCAAATCCTCTGACAGTTGTAAGAGGTGCTTTACCAAACTGTGATTTCACCAACTGAGTTCTTTAACATGTTAAAATGTATAAAAATGATCCCATCTGTGAGATTGTACACTGTAATACCATCTTGTACAGTTCATAGATGATGATGAAATGACTATTGTTAAACTCAATAAATTTAGCACAAAAAGTAAGGAAGTTTGTGTTTGGTACATTATTTCTTTGTTGTAAAAATGCTTCTTGGCATAAATCTTATACTGTTGGAAAGCCTGTTTATTTCCCTTTTAAATGATGCCACATTTGTAAGGAACATGCATTTGTGGGACGAGCTGCAGAGGTGAGTGCTGCCAATCACCTGGGGGTACCAGACATGAGCACCTTAAATGATGCATCTTGTGTTCCCACATTGCTCATCGTCAAAGCTGGATTCCTCTCTCCTGCTCCGGAATAATATAGAAATAGAACATGAAGTTTTTATGTGAATTCTCAATGATTAGGTCATCAATGACAGAATCTTGTCTGCCTCTTTTTCTCACTGAGTGTTGGGGACTTGTAAATGGTTTCAAAAGTTCCACAGCTATGTTTACGCTCTTTCAGCATTTGTGGCTGAGACAGACAACAAGCTATTCATCTCCATCATCAAGAAAAATCTCAGTGAGATGTCAACAAGATTTTCACTACAAAAATAATTCAATCACTTAATTCTTTATTTCACATGTTTAATGCTTAATCATTGAAAACACATACATTTTCATCACCATTAGGCAAAGGCAGACAAATGCCTGGGCCCCTGGACTACTAGGGGCCCTGTGAACACAAAACTTACTAAACCCTTTTTACCTGCACTGGCTTGTGTTCAGGACTTGGAAGTTTAAGTTCTGAACGCATTACAGCACAAAATATTAAGTCATCTTGGTCATGTTATAGTGGTATAAAAGCAAGCTGTAAATGAGCATTTTTTGGTATTCTTGTTATATATATAATTTTTTTTATTGTTTCTGATTTAAAAAAAATGCCACAAGCAATTAATTTAGTGTAACTGTTATGTTACCAAATATTCTAAAATAAAACATTCTATTAAACATTTCTTTTCAAATATATATATATATATACGGTCACATTTTGAGAGGTTTTGGTTACTATAACATGATCAATAATAAAACAAAAATCTAAAATTGAACAAAGATTTTTTTACTTTGAGTAAATTGTCATTTGTCATTACAATTAACTATTAAATGTATTATTACATAGCTCTGATGTCATTTGGTTACCAGATGTGCATTTAGTGTCCAAATTGGCATTAATCTGTCACAACTTCTGCTTCACTCTGACCGTTCTTGTCTGTCAGTGCCAGTGTTTATGATTCAGATGCTTGTTGCAGTGAGGCCGTTTGGCACACAAAATTTCCCTCAAAATAACAGCAAAATGGCTGGTCATGCCATCCGTTGGTGCGTTTTTACACAGCAACAGGGACTTTCATACTGCAAGACAATGACACACACAAACGCCACACTCACACACATATGATATGGGCACTGACATGGTGGTAACATCGCCGAAGACTTCTATCTTTAAAGGAAACGTTTCAGAATGTCAGAAGATAAACACAGACCTGAACTTTCTCATTCTGCCTTAAAGTTCCTCTCTGTCTGTGGAGGATCAGCGCCGTGCGTGTATGTGTGTGTGAGCGAACTCAAGCCCATGTCGCTTGTGCAGCCAGGGTGTTCAGTGTGTCTAAATATAGTTTGATTAATACTCCCTTTCTATTGTTTGTTGAGGGTGACTTAAATGATAAAACCTCCATAAATGTGTGCAGTCTAAATGTTAATGAACCCTTTGAGACGTTTCTATATGTGGGTTATAAAACAGATGTGCCGTTTATCGATAATTAACAGATAGAAAGGACGATAGAAACTCTGAAACTTTAAATAAGTTCACTGAGACATTATGAAACAGAGAACAGAATCTCCAGCAACACTTGTAGTTAAAAGAACAACTTTATTAGCCAACAGTGTGATCTCTCTTCACTCCCTGTGCACCATCGAGGCCTCAGCACTCACCCTGACCACGGCTGCTCATCTCCTCTTTGTGGCCAACGCTTCACACCAATATTTCAACTATTAATGTTCCTGGCACCTCTAGTGATATGGAGCACAAGAAACCCTTGCAATGGCCGGACTCCTGACAACCATCACCCACACGCTCAAGAACATGGCCTTGTCCGTCATGAACTTCTTCACTCGCCAGGGAGTCAGCGTACAGCTGTGTCACAAAGAGGCCCATGGACTGGTTCTCTGCGTCAACCTGCGCGGGCAGACGTTTGCACACATACCAGTCCGAGGACTGCTAATAATAATAATACAAATATCTTGAATTTATATAGCGCCTTTCAAGAAACCCAAGGACGCTTTACAGGAACACATAGACATGGACAAACTATGTGAGGGGTAGGATGAGTGTAAGGGGTGGTTTAGTGAAGACTGTAGGCTGTGGTGAACAGGTGGTGCTTGAGACGTTTTTTGAAAATGTCCAGAGATGGAGCGCTACGAATGTCTGCAGGAAGAGTGTTCCAGAGGGTGGGAGCTGCAGCACTGAAGGCTCTGTCTCCATAGGTTCGGAGTTTGGTTTTGGGCATGGAAAGTAGGCCGGTGTCTGAAGATCGAAGGTTTCGGGATGGTGTGTATGGATGGAGGAGATCAGAAAGGTACTGGGGAGCCAGAGCATGGAGAGATTTGTATGTGAGGAGGAGGACTTTGTAGTTGATACGGGACTTGATAGGGAGCCAGTGCAGGTGGATGAGGGTCGGAGTGATGGGTTGCCAGGGTCTAGTGCGGGTGAGAACTCTAGCTGCAGAGTTTTGGACGTACTGAAGCCTGTCCAGGGTTTTGCTGGGAACTCCAGACAGGACTCCATTACAGTAGTCCAGGCGGGAGGTTATGAAAGCATGAATGAGTGTTTCAGCCACAGAATCAGGGAGTGATGGTCGGAGTCTGGAGATGTTCTTGAGATGATAGAAGGCAGATTTGGTGACAGACTTTATGTGGGACTGGAAGGAGAGGGTGGAGTCCAGGATGACGCCCAGGTTTCGGACCTCGGAGGATGGACAGATGGAGGTCCCGTCCACATCGAGCATGAGATCTCCAACCTTCTGCAGCAGCGCTTTGGGGGCCTCCACCATGAGCTCTGTTTTATTGCTGTTGAGTTTGAGTTGGTTAGAGGTCATCCAGGCTTTGATGTCGTAGAGGCAGTTTACCAGGGAGTGGGGAGGGAGCTGAGTGGATGGTTTGGTGCTGAGATAGAGTTGGGTGTCATCTGCATAAGAGTGAAAGCTGAGACCGTGTTTGTGAATAATCTGTCCAAGGGGAAGCATGTAGATGGTGAAAAGGAGAGGTCCAAGAACAGAGCCTTGAGGCACGCCCTGGTTAACTGGGGCGGGGGATGAGTGAGAGGTGCCGATGGTAACAAACTGTTTTCTTTGTGAGAGATATGAGTGAAACCAGGAGAGAGCTGTATCAGTGATGCCACGATGGTGAGACAGGCGGTCAAGGAGGACGGTGTGGGATATTGTGTCGAAGGCAGCGGTTAGGTCAAGGAGAATGAGGAGGCTGATGTGTCCAGAATCTGCAGCTGTGAGGAGGTCGTTGGTTATTTTGATAAGGGCGGTCTCAGTGCTGTGGTGAGTGCGAAATCCTGATTGAAGAGGTTCATGGAGCTCATGGTTGGACATGTGTTGCTGGAGTTGGGCAGCGACTGCTTTTTCGAGAATTTTGCTGATGAAGGGAAGGTTGGAGATCGGTCGATAGTTGAAGAGGTCCTCCGGGTCTGACCAAGGCTTCTTGATGATGGGGGTTACTGAGGCAGTTTTGAAGGATGAGGGGACAATTCCAGATGATAATGAGGTATTGATGATGTCTACCATGATGGGGCACAGAACAGACAGAGATGCTTTCACCAGTGGTGTGGGCATGGGGTCGAGGGAGCAGGTGGATGCCTTGGCCTTCTTGACCCATTCAGCCACTTGGAGAGTGTCCACGGGTGTAAGCAGGAAAGACGGAAGTGAGGCGGAGGAGCGGTGTCCTGATGTGAAGTAAAATCCTGAGGTTGAGGTCCAGATGAAAGTTGCTGCTGGACGGAGGCAACTTTATCCTGGAAAAACTGCAGGTGCCTAGTGCAGCGGTCGAAGTTGGCTGGGGAATGAAGGTTGTCAATGGGGCGGTGCTGATGCTGATGGAGCGATGCCCAATCACAGCAGTGTCATCTGCAGCCACGTGGTGTTTGAGGGCAATGGCCGCTTTGTCTCCTCAACACCAAGTGTAGTGGAGCAAGAAATCACCAGGACATAGAAAATGCTTCTTGGACCATGGACCACTGGCGACAAATTCCAGCTGGAGCTGCATTGCGGACGACGAGGACATGGAAGATGGATGACCACATATTCTCTGTGGGCTTTGCCCACAGGTCCAGTGAGGAGACGGGGCTGTCACTGCGCCGGTGTTCTCATGGGAAAGGACCAAGCCATTTTCTATGCCACTCTGTCAATGAACCAGAGCGCAGAGGAGGGAAAGCTCTCTGGCTATAATGCAGGCGGGTCAGTCACACAGAGGCTGAGGCAGACAGCTGTGTTCACCCAGAGAAGTTTAACATTAGGCTAAGTTCACACTGCAGGACTTAATGCTCAATTCTGATCTTTTCTGAGATCTGATTTTTTTGGTTGCCTGTTGACATATGAAGACAAAATATTCTATGTTGGCCTTTAAAACAAGACAACAAAAGTACATTTTGTGAAATTTTGTACATTTCCAGGGCTTCATGTTCCCTGCTTGTAGGGAGTAGGGGTCCGCAGGATTTTGACATTCATCTCTGCATAAATAGAAAATGGTTTGGCCACATGATTTGTTGGTGTGACAAAGCACTACTATGGCGCCCTCTGCTGGTGACAGGACGAGGACAAGAAGAAAGCATGATTAGAGGGTGAACTCATTCAAGTCATGTAGAAATAGTTTCATCAAAATGGCCATGGTATTGAGGTGCAGATCACACATATTCACTTTGTGGCAATCTGGGGGATTTTTGCAACTGTTTGAGTGGAATGATTCAGTGACTTATTGATTGACTGAGACAGAAGAATAAGACAGGTGGTACTAAAGGCAAGAGTGAACGTCCGAATCATAGGTCCCAGTCCGACTGAGGGATGTGTGGTCCAAAAGAGAGGTTTGGTTAGTAAACACCTTCATGAGGGAAACCAATATATAGATACAAGAGGGCCAGAGGGCGTGGCCTTCTGTATAGCTCAGCATGGAAGAGCTATCGCCGTGGACCCCAAGGCCACTGGATCAAGACCTGCTGCATGCGTCTCCTACATTTCCTATTCTAGACAGCCTAGGAACTGTTGCTGATCATCAATGTTTAAACCCAAGACAAGCAACTTTTGGTTGATTCTGGTTCCACATGTTTCTGGATTCTCACCCTTCACCCTAGCAAAAGAAAACAGTTGTCAACATTTCATCTTTTAACAGTTATGTCCATCCATAACTTTGATAGGTAGCCAGCGCAATGATCTTCTGCCACGGTGCCAACATTGCAAAACATTTCATCTATGAACAGTTATGTCCATCCGTAACTTTGATAGTTATTTCAAGAATCTTCTGGCACGGTGCTAACTTAGCAAAACATTTCATCTATTAATATTTATATCCGTAACTTTGATATAGTTACTACAAATACCTGAAGACACGGTGCCAACTTTGCAAAACATTTAATTTATTAACAGTTATGTCCACCATTAACTGTGATGGATAGTTACTACAAGTACCTTCAGACACGGTGCCAAATTAGCAAAACATTTCACCTAGTAACAGTTATGTCCATCCATAACTTTGAAAGGTAGCCAGTGCAACGATCTTCTGGCACAGTGCCAACCTAGCAGAACATTTCATCTATTAACAGTTATGTCCATCTGTAACTTTGATAGATAGTTATTACAAGTACCTTCTGGCACGGTGCCAACTTAGCAAAACATTTCATCTATTAACAGTCCTTTCACCAGTATACTATCATAAGGTGAACACACCCATTCAAGTATGGCAGGATCCAGCTCAAGAATCATTGACACACTCAACAGCATGACGTCATCTCTCAGGAACTTCATCAGTCACCATCAACTCAGCATACAGTTCTGTCATGAAGAGGCCAATGGCCTGGTCCTCTACATCAGCCTGCACGGGCAGAGGTTTGCAAATATACCAATCAGAGGACTGCTGATGCTGATGGAGCGATGCCCAATCACAGCAGTGTCATCTGCAGCCACGTGGTGTTTGAGGGCAATGAACGCTTTGTTCCCCCAACATGAAGTGTAGCGGAGCAAAAACCACCAGGACATAGAAAATGCTTCTTGGCCCATGGTCCACTGAAAAAGACTCCAGCTGGAACTGTATCAGGGTGTGGAAGACATGGAAGTTGGACTTCCAGATATCCTCTGTATCCCAGGACACAGAAAATGCTTCTTGGCCCATGGACCACTGGCGAAAAATTCCAGGTGGAGCTCCATTGCAGACGTGGAAGACAGACTACTACAAGAGGGTGTGGCCTTCTGTATAGCTCAACCTGGAGGAGCTAGCACTGTAGATCCCAAGCCCAATGGTTGGAACCCTGCTGCATGCTACTCCTACCTTTACCATTCCAGACAGCCCAGGACCTGTTGCTGATTAACATCAACGCTGGAAGAACAAGTGCTCAACCCAGCCAACAGTGTGAGCTTTTTTCACTGTCTGTGCACCATCGAGGCATCAGCTCTCACCTTGACCAGCACCCTGACCACAGCCGCTCATCTCCTCTTTGTGGCCAATGTTTCACACCAGCATTTCAACTATTAATGTTCCTGGCACCTCTAGTGATATGGAGCACAAGAAACCCTCGCAATGACCGGACTCCTAACAGCCATCACCAACACGCTCAAGAACATGGCCTTGTCTGTCATGAACTTCTTCACTCGCCAGGGAGTCAGCGTACAGCTGTGTCACGAAGAGGCCCATGGACTGGTTCTCTGCGTCAACCTGCGCGGGCAGACGTTTGCACACATACCAGTCCGAGGACTGCTGATGCTGATGGAGCGATGCCCAATCACAGCAGTGTCATCTGCAGCCACGTGGTGTTTGAGGGCAATGACCGCTTTGTTCCCCCAACATGAAGTGTAGCGGAGCAAAAACCACCAGGACACAGAACATGCTTCTTGGACCATGGTCCACTGAAAAAGACTCCAGCTGGAACTGTATCAGGGCGTGGAAGACATGGAAGTTGGACTTCCAGATATCCTCTGTGGGCTTTGCTGACAGTCGTCACTGCCCCAGTGTTGTCATGGGAAAGAAAAAAGCCACTGTGCCACTCTGTCAATGGACAAAATATCAACTTTGGGTGCCGTTAGTGTCACTGTTTGGTTTGTCGTCACTTTAGCACAAATTAAATAGCTTAAATAGCCTTTTTTTTTTAAAAAACAATATATTGTTGTCATGTTTGAATACTTACTGTGGATTGTTGAGCCCTCTGTGATAAATAAAGCTGAGAACCCCCTTGAAAATGACTGGCATCTTTATTCTTTTTATAAATATATATATACTGTATACATATACGCTATACATATAGACCTTGATGTAGCCAGGCTTTAGACACAAACAAAGAAAGGCCATGGTTACATGTGATTCACACACATCCAAGCTCTGTTTAGGCTCATATCAAACGTGTCCTGAAGATGAGTAAAAAAATGCAGATGGGGAAGACGCTGACGTGCCACCATTTTTGTTTTGTTGGGGTGGTATGATTGTGCAACTGGTTGTCAGTGTTTGGTTTAAACCCAAGACAAGCAACTTTTGGTTGACTCTGGTTCCACAAGTTTCTGGATTCTCACCCTTCACCCTTACAAAAAAGGTGCCAACATTTCATCTATTAACAGTTATGTCCATCTGTAACGTTGATAGGCAGTCAGCGCAAGAATCTTCTGGCACGGTGCCAACTTAGCAGAACATTTCATCTATTAACAGTTATGTCCATTTACAAATTTGATAGATAGTTATTACAAGTACCTTCTTGCACGGTGCCAACTTAGCAAAACATTTCATCTATTAACAGACCTTTCACCAGTATACTATCATAAGGTGAACACACCCATTCAAGTATGGCAGGATCCAGCTCAAGAATCATTGACACACTCAGCAGCATGACGTCATCTCTCAGGAACTTCATCAGTCACCATCAACTCAGCATACAGTTCTGTCATGAAGAGGCCAATGGCCTGGTCCTCTACATCAGCCTACACGGGCAGAGGTTTGCAAATATACCAATCAGAGGACTGCTGATGCTGATGGAGCGATGCCCAATCACAGCAGTGTCATCTGCAGCCACGTGGTGTTTGAGGGCAATGACCGCTTTGTTCCCCCAACATGAAGTGTAGCGGAGCAAAAACCACCAGGACACAGAACATGCTTCTTGGACCATTGACCACTGGCGAAAAACTCCAGCTGGAGCTGCATTGCGGACGATAAGGACGTGGAAGACGGACTACCACATATTCTCTGTGGGCTTTGCCCACAGGTCAATTTAGGAGAAAGGGTTGTCACTGCGCCAGCGTTCTCATGGGAAAGGACAAAGCCATTTTCTTTGCCACTCTGTCAATAAACAAAACATTAACTTTGAGTGCCTTTTTTGTCATCCTTTTGTTTTTCTTCACTTTAACACAATTTAAGATAGCCTCGTCTTTGTTGTCATTCTGAAAATTATTGTTGAGGCTTCTGTGACGAATAAAGCTGAGGGCACCTTGAAAATGAATGGCAGCCTTTTTCTTCCATAGATTTCAATATTTCTATACATATAGTCTATAAATATAAGTCTTAATGTAGCCTGACTTAAAACACAGAGAAAGAAAGTTGTAGTGAACAGGTTACACGTGATCCACACACATCCAAGCTCTCTTTTGGCTCATATCAAATGAGGTAGTGTTTCCTGAAGATGACTTAAGAAACTGATGATTGGGAGGATGCTGGGGAGGTGTAATGGGGAGGTGTTTCTGGATTAATTGAAGGTTGATGTTACACTATAGAAAATGATGGGCCAACTCATCTCCCATGCAACATATTTATTTTTGCAGAAACTGCAAAACAGGAAAATACAGGTCAACAAGAGGACACTCGGTGCAGGGTCTGTACACTGTCTCACCACGTACTGACTAGACTTCTTCTACCTGTGCTTCAGCTACTGATGCGTAAGGTACAGAGCGCCCTCTGCTGGCGAAACCTATATTACCGTATATAAAAGCAAAATTAGACATTAACAGTAGTTCTTCCAATAGAAGTGACCTTTAGGAATATAAATAAAATGGGGGGCAACTATTTCCATGCATTCATCTATATCATAGTGCCCCATTGAGATGGTTTGAAAATGAAGAAATATGCTGAATTCAAAACTCTTTTTTTCCCTGCTGCACTCACCTCCATGGAAACAATCATGAAAACATGGATAAATACGCACAACCCAACGATAGAAGGTTTAAAGATCACAGAACAAACAGAGTGTGCAAACGTGGTAGAGAATTACCAACACTGATTAAAAAACATGTCATGACAGTGGAAATGTGCTGGTCAGGGAGTGTGTGTAGAGTGTTTCATAGTCATCTATGACAGAAAAAAGGTTGGTCTGGTTTATTTACGCACAGAGCTGTGCCACTGCTCGAGGATTCCCACAGAGCAACAGATACTCGTCAAACTTTTACGCACGGCTTGTACCCACTGTGAACTGGAAGCAGAGTCTCACACAGAGCTGTAAACACATTCTAAATCACAAACACAACAAATGAACATTCAGGGAACCCCGTGCTAAACCTGGGAGCAGGGTGTCAAGGCAGGAGTCTCTAACAAGCGTTTGGTTCACAGGCTGACTCAGGCCAACACTCATTTTACGCACGCTCCAGTGACGGACTCACAGTCGCGGTGGTTATTCAAAACTCATCCTGGACTTAAATGACAAAGTAAAATATCACAAGCACAAACCAACACATTCTCCTCCGTAAGGTCATGTAAAAATGTCACTAGTTCGCTTTCAAACAGGACGCCTGATGGCTCCTGGTGTCATTCGTCGGCCCAGAGAATGGCACACCGAACAAGTTTCTCCTTCCTGCTCATGTCCGAGGTTTCTAAATTACACACAGTCAAAGCTAGATTCCTCTCTCCTCCTCCTGCCTCGCAGTTTGACGCCTCTCTGTGTCGTCACGGCAGTGTCAGGTCCTCGGCAAATCTCAGCAAGCCTCTGATCGAAATTCCTGAGCTGGCCAGGGGCAGCAGTGTTTTCAGAGCGCATGTTCAAACCTCCGGCTTCCACCTATCACAGCTGGCCTCTGTCTGGAGCTGGCAGACTCTGCACACACGGCGCTGCCAGCGAGAAGGCCGTCCTCACTCACAGTCGCTGTGAATCACAGGTGCCTCGCCTTCAACCACAGATATTACGCACGGTCGACTGAAGGATTACTGTGCGTGACACTCAATCATACACTTACAATAAACAAAGATGTATTGGCGCATCCATTTCTTTTTCATTTATTTATCAAGGATATATTTTATCATCTATTTGGATAAAATTATAAAATGAAAATCCAAAATGTCTAATTCATCCGGGACGTTGACACCCAGGGCCCTGAGCTGCTCCTCACCCAGCTGGCCCCGCTCATCGGTTACCGACATTTTTTTTTTCCCGACTATTGTTCCCGAAAAAGTCGTGTATTAATGGGCCATGACTGAGCTCTGATTTTATAGAAAGACTTCTGCTTCAGCTGCTGAGAATGGGAGGAGTTAACGGAAGAATCAGTGACAGGCTTCAGCAGTCCATGGTTTCTCTCTGGAGTTTGATCATTCGCTCTGTAGAGCTCGGCTATGAGGAGCCTCGCGGGATGGTTGTGATCATTCACTCTGACAGCCACAGACTCGCTGTGATATCCGTCACGAGACTGCTGAGACTCATATTCAACAACAACGACGACCAGCAGGGCAGCAGAGTGATCACATCGACATGTGGAGCGAGAGACTGACAGAGGAAAACTTTGTCTCCTCCGCATGAAACTCAGCGGAGCCGAAAAATCAGAGCAGAGACGAAGGAGGAGGAAGAGGAGGAAAAGACTCTGTGGCTGATCAAACACCTCCAGGAAATTACACGGAACTCGACCAACACAGTGATTAAAAACATGGAACATAATACCGAGGGAAACGGACAAATGTCCCGGATGAATGAAACATTTTGGTGTTTTGTGTTTATTTTGTCCAAGTAGAAGAAAAAATTCTACTTGAATACACCGATGTGCCAAAATATCATGCTGACACAACAGACTCGAGAAATGTCGAGTTGCATTGTATGTCCTTCTGTCGACCCATAAATGATTGTAAATAAACTGTAAGGTCTGATGTTTGCTTATTTTGTTTCCCCTGTCACTTTGGAAACAGCTTCAAATACAAATACACTGTATGTCATGAACAAAGATTTCTTTTTCACGTCTGTGTCAGTGCTTTCACTTTGATTTGATTCATGCCATCCTCAACTCAGAGCTTTGTCTGACATGAGCAGCGAGATCCTGTGTGAGGACAATTCAGTCTCCTCAACATGAAACTCAGAGCAGCAGAAAAAGAACCAGAGCGCAGAGGAGGGAAAGCTCTCTGGCTATAATGCAGGCGGGTCAGTCACACAGAGGCTGAGGCAGACAGCTGTGTTCACCCAGAGAAGTTTAACATTAGGCTAAGTTCACACTGCAGGCCTTAATGCTCATTTCTGATCTTTTCTGAGATCTGATTTTTTATTGGTTGCCTGTTGACATATAAAAACAAAATATTCTACTTTGGCCTTTAAATAAGACAACAAAGGTGCATATAGTGAAATTTTGTACATTTTGGGGACTTCATGGTCTCTGTCAGGAGCAGGGGTCAGCAGGATTTTGATGTTCATCTCTGACTGAAAATAAAAAAGTTTGGCAACAATGGCTGTGAATTTAGATCGAGTGTTCTCCAGTGAGTATTATTGGGCTGCTTTGTTATTTGTTCTATGTTCACTTCTAATGTCATCATGAAGAATAAATAATGATGGGGGGAAGATTTTCAAATATCTCCCAAAGTGGATATATTTTCATGCTCCAATGAAGGCTTTCTCCAGAAATCACAGGATGGTGTATAAAGTTATTGAATTGACTTTTTAACATGATTTGTTGGTGTGAGAAAGGACTAGGACTACTGAATCGCATTCATGTAAACACACTGAAGAGGCTGCATTTTACTAAGAAGCACTGGTTGTTGTTAAGAGTTTTTATGATGTAATTGAATGAAATATTGACCAGTTACTCATTTACTTCACAAAGATAAGAGGACAACAGTGAAAATGATCTTAGTACCGAGGAACTTTGGCCCTTTTATTGCATTTTCTCTTCTATTATGAGCAATCGAGGGTGCTTTTTCAATTTTTTTCCCTTACAAACATAAAAGTAGGCAATTTGTTAACTTTTGGTCACATACATCACACTCAATAAGGCACGTCTCAAACTGAACCACATAGAGGGCATAAAAAGACCCTCCACCCCCTCACAGTTTCTATTAATGTTCACCTTTCAGAGCTTTTCTCTAAATCAAAGAAAAAATGCCCCTCAAAAAGGAGTTCAGATGAACTTGTGGTTGGGTTGCATGCAGTGGTGTAGTGCTGCCAGGAGAAGTGAGTATATTCTTAATTTTTGCTCCTCAACAAAACATAACTGGTTTGTGTTAGACTGCTCCTGAATTGTTACATGAGTCAACATGTTGGTTGACAACTGGCACACACCCAATACGAAAAAACAGCGTGAGAGTGTAAATATGCTGGGCATGGGAGTGTAAGTAGAGTTTTAGATAGTCATCTCTCACAGAAACAGGTTGATCTGGTTTATTTATGCACAATGTAAAATAAAATTCTTTCAGTGGTATCATTCATAAAACGTAGTTTTTAAAACAGGAATTCTTTTCATAAATTGATTTCCTCTCCTTTTTGTTAATATTTAAGTTTTACACAAATAAACCAATGCATCCATATCTGTTACTCATTTTTCATTTTTAAACTTTCATTTAATATGATAAAACTGATTTTCTTTAACCTCACAATAGATCAAACTTGAGAAAACTACATTTTTAAACTTAAATCACAAGTAAACATCAGATCACACCCACCTGATGCAACAAAGTACTTTTCTGGGCCTGTTTCAGGCTTTTGCTAACAGAGACAACACATTTTTCCAGGAATTTTGAAGGAATATTGCTTTGCAGCAACACATGTAGGTAATTATTTACATTATTTAAAGGCATTTTTATCAAAATGAACAGAACTGTGCTTCACTTTTGCCAAGGAATCCCACTGTTTTCTGCCATTGTTCAACATTTTAGCAGGTGATAGAAGGCCTGAGCAGATGCTCACTTATCTCTGAGTGTACAAAGAATACTTTTTTTTTAATGGAAATGCGTTGTCTATTGGCTTTTTATAAACAGAAAATATAATCTCATTGTCAGTATACTAGTTTAATTTTTTATATAAATCAATCATATTGTTGTAGCCACCATATCTGATGATAGCTGAGTGAGGGCCAAAGTTAAAAACCTTTTTATTTAACTATGTAAGTGGGTTAACACCTAAATGGTGTATCTTGTGTTCGTAACAACCATTAAACATTGTCTCTACAACAGGGACATTAACTGTATTTTGAAGTATCAAAGAAAAAATTCTCATTGAATTCATTTAATTCTCATTTATCAAACGAGGTAGTGTGTCCTGATGATGAATCAAGAAACTGACGACGGGGAGGGCGCTAACGTGCATCCAGTTGTTTGTTGCGGAGGTGTAACGGAGCGACGAGCCATGACAGTGGAAATGTGCTGGTCAGGGAGTGTGTGTAGAGTGTTTCATAGTCATCTGTAACAGAAAAAAACCCAGGTTGGTCTGGTTTATTTACGCACAGAGCTGTGCCACTGCTCGAGGATTCCCACAGAGCAACAGATACTCGTCAAACTTTTACGCACGGCTTGTACCCACTGTGAACTGGAAGCAGAGTCTCACACAGAGCTGTAAACACATTCTAAATCACAAACACGACAAATGAACATTCAGGGAACCCCGTGCTAAACCTGGGAGCAGGGTGTCAAGGCAGGAGTCTCTAACAAGCGTTTGGTTCACAGGCTGACTCAGGCCAACACTCATTTTACGCACGCTCCAGTGACGGACTCACAGTCGCGGTGGTTATTCAAAACTCATCCTGGACTTAAATGACAAAGTAAAATATCACAAGCACAAACTAACACATTCTCCTCCGTAAGGTCATGTCAAAAATGTCACTAGTTCGCTTTCAAACAGGACGCCTGATGGCTCCTGGTGTCATTCGTCGGCCCAGAGAATGGCACACCGAACAAGTTTCTCCTTCCTGCTCATGTCCGAGGTTTCTAAATTACACACAGTCAAAGCTAGATTCCTCTCTCCTCCTCCTGCCTCGCAGTTTGACGCCTCTCTGTGTCGTCACGGCAGTGTCAGGTCCTCGGCAAATCTCAGCAAGCCTCTGATCGAAATTCCTGAGCTGGCCAGGGGCAGCAGTGTTTTCAGAGCGCATGTTCAAACCTCCGGCTTCCACCTATCACAGCTGGCCTCTGTCTGGAGCTGGCAGACTCTGCACACACGGCGCTGCCAGCGAGAAGGCCGTCCTCACTCACAGTCGCTGTGAATCACAGGTGCCTCGCCTTCAACCACAGATATTACGCACGGTCGACTGAAGGATTACTGTGCGTGACACTCAATCATACACTTACAATAAACAAAGATGTATTGGCGCATCCATTTCTTTTTCATTTATTTATCAAGGATATATTTTATCATCTATTTGGATAAAATTATAAAATGAAAATCCAAAATGTCTAATTCATCCGGGACGTTGACACCCAGGGCCCTGAGCTGCTCCTCACCCAGCTGGCGCTCATCGGTTACCGACATTTTTTCCCGACTATTGTTCCCGAAAAGTCGTGTATTAATGGGCCATGACTGAGCTCTGATTTTATAGAAAGACTTCTGCTTCAGCTGCTGAGAATGGGAGGAGTTAACGGAAGAATCAGTGACAGGCTTCAGCAGTCCATGGTTTCTCTCTGGAGTTTGATCATTCGCTCTGTAGAGCTCGGCTATGAGGAGCCTCGCGGGATGGTTGTGATCATTCACTCTGACAGCCACAGACTCGCTGTGATATCCGTCACGAGACTGCTGAGACTCATATTCAACAACAACGACGACCAGCAGGGCAGCAGAGTGATCACATCGACATGTGGAGCGAGAGACTGACAGAGGAAAACTTTGTCTCCTCCGCATGAAACTCAGCGGAGCCGAAAAATCAGAGCAGAGACGAAGGAGGAGGAAGAGGAGGAAAAGACTCTGTGGCTGATCAAACACCTCCAGGAAATTACACGGAACTCGACCAACACAGTGATTAAAAACATGGAACATAATACCGAGGGAAACGGACAAATGTCCCGGATGAATGAAACATTTTGGTGTTTTGTGTTTATTTTGTCCAAGTAGAAGAAAAAATTCTACTTGAATACACCGATGTGCCAAAATATCATGCTGACACAACAGACTCGAGAAATGTCGAGTTGCATTGTATGTCCTTCTGTCGACCCATAAATGATTGTAAATAAACTGTAAGGTCTGATGTTTGCTTATTTTGTTTCCCCTGTCACTTTGGAAACAGCTTCAAATACAAATACACTGTATGTCATGAACAAAGATTTCTTTTTCACGTCTGTGTCAGTGCTTTCACTTTGATTTGATTCATGCCATCCTCAACTCAGAGCTTTGTCTGACATGAGCAGCGAGATCCTGTGTGAGGACAATTCAGTCTCCTCAACATGAAACTCAGAGCAGCAGAAAAAGAACCAGAGCGCAGAGGAGGGAAAGCTCTCTGGCTATAATGCGGGCGGGTCAGTCACACAGAGGCTGAGGCAGACAGCTGTGTTCACCCAGAGAAGTTTAACATTAGGCTAAGTTCACACTGCAGGCCTTAATGCTCATTTCTGATCTTTTCTGAGATCTGATTTTTTATTGGTTGCCTGTTGACATATAAAAACAAAATATTCTACTTTGGCCTTTAAATAAGACAACAAAGGTGCATATAGTGAAATTTTGTACATTTTGGGGACTTCATGGTCTCTGTCAGGAGCAGGGGTCAGCAGGATTTTGATGTTCATCTCTGACTGAAAATAAAAAAGTTTGGCAACAATGGCTGTGAATTTAGATCGAGTGTTCTCCAGTGAGTATTATTGGGCTGCTTTGTTATTTGTTCTATGTTCACTTCTAATGTCATCATGAAGAATAAATAATGATGGGGGGAAGATTTTCAAATATCTCCCAAAGTGGATATATTTTCATGCTCCAATGAAGGCTTTCTCCAGAAATCACAGGATGGTGTATAAAGTTATTGAATTGACTTTTTAACATGATTTGTTGGTGTGAGAAAGGACTAGGACTACTGAATCGCATTCATGTAAACACACTGAAGAGGCTGCATTTTACTAAGAAGCACTGGTTGTTGTTAAGAGTTTTTATGATGTAATTGAATGAAATATTGACCAGTTACTCATTTACTTCACAAAGATAAGAGGACAACAGTGAAAATGATCTTAGTACCGAGGAACTTTGGCCCTTTTATTGCATTTTCTCTTCTATTATGAGCAATCGAGGGTGCTTTTTCAATTTTTTTCCCTTACAAACATAAAAGTAGGCAATTTGTTAACTTTTGGTCACATACATCACACTCAATAAGGCACGTCTCAAACTGAACCACATAGAGGGCATAAAAAGACCCTCCACCCCCTCACAGTTTCTATTAATGTTCACCTTTCAGAGCTTTTCTCTCTAAATCAAAGAAAAAATGCCCCTCAAAAAGGAGTTCAGATGAACTTGTGGTTGGGTTGCATGCAGTGGTGTAGTGCTGCCAGGAGAAGTGAGTATATTCTTAATTTTTGCTCCTCAACAAAACATAACTGGTTTGTGTTAGACTGCTCCTGAATTGTTACATGAGTCAACATGTTGGTTGACAACTGGCACACACCCAATACGAAAAAACAGCGTGAGAGTGTAAATATGCTGGGCATGGGAGTGTAAGTAGAGTTTTAGATAGTCATCTCTCACAGAAACAGGTTGATCTGGTTTATTTATGCACAATGTAAAATAAAATTCTTTCAGTGGTATCATTCATAAAACGTAGTTTTTAAAACAGGAATTCTTTTCATAAATTGATTTCCTCTCCTTTTTGTTAATATTTAAGTTTTACACAAATAAACCAATGCATCCATATCTGTTACTCATTTTTCATTTTTAAACTTTCATTTAATATGATAAAACTGATTTTCTTTAACCTCACAATAGATCAAACTTGAGAAAACTACATTTTTTAAACTTAAATCACAAGTAAACATCAGATCACACCCACCTGATGCAACAAAGTACTTTTCTGGGCCTGTTTCGTGCTTTTGCTAACAGAGACAACACATTTTTCCAGGAATTTTGAAGGAATATTGCTTTGCAGCAACACATGTAGGTAATTATTTACATTATTTAAAGGCATTTTTATCAAAATGAACAGAACTGTGCTTCACTTTTGCCAAGGAATCCCACTGTTTTCTGCCATTGTTCAACATTTTAGCAGGTGATAGAAGGCCTGAGCAGATGCTCACTTATCTCTGAGTGTACAAAGAATACTTTTTTTTTAATGGAAATGCGTTGTCTATTGGCTTTTTATAAACAGAAAATATAATCTCATTGTCAGTATACTAGTTTAATTTTTTATATAAATCAATCATATTGTTGTAGCCACCATATCTGATGATAGCTGAGTGAGGGCCAAAGTTAAAAACCTTTTTATTTAACTATGTAAGTGGGTTAACACCTAAATGGTGTATCTTGTGTTCGTAACAACCATTAAACATTGTCTCTACAACAGGGACATTAACTGTATTTTGAAGTATCAAAGAAAAAATTCTCATTGAATTCATTTAATTCTCATTTATCAAACGAGGTAGTGTGTCCTGATGATGAATCAAGAAACTGACGACGGGGAGGGCGCTAACGTGCATCCAGTTGTTTGTTGCGGAGGTGTAACGGAGCGACGAGCCATGACAGTGGAAATGTGCTGGTCAGGGAGTGTGTGTAGAGTGTTTCATAGTCATCTGTAACAGAAAAAAACCCAGGTTGGTCTGGTTTATTTACGCACAGAGCTGTGCCACTGCTCGAGGATTCCCACAGAGCAACAGATACTCGTCAAACTTTTACGCACGGCTTGTACCCACTGTGAACTGGAAGCAGAGTCTCACACAGAGCTGTAAACACATTCTAAATCACAAACACGACAAATGAACATTCAGGGAACCCCGTGCTAAACCTGGGAGCAGGGTGTCAAGGCAGGAGTCTCTAACAAGCGTTTGGTTCACAGGCTGACTCAGGCCAACACTCATTTTACGCACGCTCCAGTGACGGACTCACAGTCGCGGTGGTTATTCAAAACTCATCCTGGACTTAAATGACAAAGTAAAATATCACAAGCACAAACTAACACATTCTCCTCCGTAAGGTCATGTCAAAAATGTCACTAGTTCGCTTTCAAACAGGACGCCTGATGGCTCCTGGTGTCATTCGTCGGCCCAGAGAATGGCACACCGAACAAGTTTCTCCTTCCTGCTCATGTCCGAGGTTTCTAAATTACACACAGTCAAAGCTAGATTCCTCTCTCCTCCTCCTGCCTCGCAGTTTGACGCCTCTCTGTGTCGTCACGGCAGTGTCAGGTCCTCGGCAAATCTCAGCAAGCCTCTGATCGAAATTCCTGAGCTGGCCAGTGGCAGCAGTGTTTTCAGAGCGCATGTTCAAACCTCCGGCTTCCACCTATCACAGCTGGCCTCTGTCTGGAGCTGGCAGACTCTGCACACACGGCGCTGCCAGCGAGAAGGCCGTCCTCACTCACAGTCGCTGTGAATCACAGGTGCCTCGCCTTCAACCACAGATATTACGCACGGTCGACTGAAGGATTACTGTGCGTGACACTCAATCATACACTTACAATAAACAAAGATGTATTGGCGCATCCATTTCTTTTCATTTATTTATCAAGGATATATTTTATCATCTATTTGGATAAAATTATAAAATGAAAATCCAAAATGTCTAATTCATCCGGGACGTTGACACCCAGGGCCCTGAGCTGCTCCTCACCCAGCTGGCCCCGCTCATCGGTTACCGACATTTTTTTCCTGACTATTGTTCCCGAAAAAGTCGTGTATTAATGGGCCATGACTGAGCTCTGATTTTATAGAAAGACTTCTGCTTCAGCTGCTGAGAATGGGAGGAGTTAACGGAAGAATCAGTGACAGGCTTCAGCAGTCCATGGTTTCTCTCTGGAGTTTGATCATTCGCTCTGTAGAGCTCGGCTATGAGGAGCCTCGCGGGATGGTTGTGATCATTCACTCTGACAGCCACAGACTCGCTGTGATATCCGTCACGAGACTGCTGAGACTCATATTCAACAACAACGACGACCAGCAGGGCAGCAGAGTGATCACATCGACATGTGGAGCGAGAGACTGACAGAGGAAAACTTTGTCTCCTCCGCATGAAACTCAGCGGAGCCGAAAATCAGAGCAGAGACGAAGGAGGAGGAAGAGGAGGAAAAGACTCTGTGGCTGATCAAACACCTCCAGGAAATTACACGGAACTCGACCAACACAGTGATTAAAAACATGGAACATAATACCGAGGGAAACGGACAAATGTCCCGGATGAATGAAACATTTTGGTGTTTTGTGTTTATTTTGTCCAAGTAGAAGAAAAAATTCTACTTGAATACACCGATGTGCCAAAATATCATGCTGACACAACAGACTCGAGAAATGTCGAGTTGCATTGTATGTCCTTCTGTCGACCCATAAATGATTGTAAATAAACTGTAAGGTCTGATGTTTGCTTATTTTGTTTCCCCTGTCCCTTTGGAAACAGCTTCAAATACAAATACACTGTATGTCATGAACAAAGATTTCTTTTTCACGTCTGTGTCAGTGCTTTCACTTTGATTTGATTCATGCCATCCTCAACTCAGAGCTTTGTCTGACATGAGCAGCGAGATCCTGTGTGAGGACAATTCAGTCTCCTCAACATGAAACTCAGAGCAGCAGAAAAAGAACCAGAGCGCAGAGGAGGGAAAGCTCTCTGGCTATAATGCAGGCGGGTCAGTCACACAGAGGCTGAGGCAGACAGCTGTGTTCACCCAGAGAAGTTTAACATTAGGCTAAGTTCACACTGCAGGCCTTAATGCTCATTTCTGATCTTTTCTGAGATCTGATTTTTTTTGGTTGCCTGTTGACATATGAAGACAAAATATTCTATGTTGGCCTTTAAAACAAGACAACAAAAGTGCATTTGGTGAAATTTTGTACATTTCCAGGGCTTCATGTTCCCTGCTTGTAGGGAGTAGGGGTCCGCAGGATTTTGACGTTCATCTCTGCATAAATAGAAAATAGTGTGGCCACATGATTTGTTGGTGTGACAAAGCACTACTATGGCGCCCTCTGCTGGTGACAGGACGAGGACAAGAAGAAAGCATGACTAGAGGGTGAACTCATTCAAGTCATGTAGAAATAGTTTCATCAAAATGGCCATGGTATTGAGGTGCAGATCACACATATTCACTTTGTGGCAATCTGGGGGATTTTTGCAACTGTTTGAGTGGAATGATTCAGTGACTTATTGATTGACTGAGACGGAAGAATAAGACAGGTGGTACTAAAGGCAAGAGTGAACGTCCGAATCATAGGTCCCAGTCCGACTGAGGGATGTGTGGTCCAAAAGAGAGGTTTGGTCAGTAAACACCTTCATGAGGGAAACCAATATATTGATACAAGAGGGTCAGAGGGCATGGTCTTCTGTATAGCTCAGCGTGGAAGAGCTAGCACTGTGGATCCCAAGGCTGCTGGTTCAAGACCTGCTGCATGCGTCTCCAACCTTTCCTATTCTAGACAGCCTAGGACCTGTCGCTGATCATCAATGTTTAAACCCAAGACAAGCAACTTTTGGTTGATTCTGGTTCCACATGTTTCTGGATTCTCACCCTTCACCCTAGCAAAAGAAAACAGTTGCCAACATTGCATCTATTAACAGTTATGTCCATCCATAACTTTGATAGGTAGCCAGCGCAATGATCTTCTGCCACGGTGCCAACATTGCAAAACATTTCATCTATGAACAGTTATGTCCATCCGTAACTTTGATAGTTATTACAAGAATCTTCTGACGCGGTGCCAACTTAGCAAAACATTTCATCTATTAATATTTATATCCGTAACTTTGATATAGTTACTACAAATACCTGCAGACACAGTGCCAACTTTGCAAAACATTTAATCTATTAACAGTTATGTCCATCCATAACTTTGAAAGGTAGCCAGTGCAACGATCTTCTGGCACAGTGCCAACCTAGCAGAACATTTCATCTATTAACAGTTATGTCCATCTGTAACTTTGATAGATAGTTATTACAAGTACCTTCTGGCACGGTGCCAACTTAGCAAAACATTTCATCTATTAATATTTATATCCGTAACTTTGATATAGTTACTACAAATACCTGCAGACACAGTGCCAACTTTGCAAAACATTTAATCTATTAACAGTTATGTCCATCCATAACTTTGAAAGGTAGCCAGTGCAACGATCTTCTGGCACAGTGCCAACCTAGCAGAACATTTCATCTATTAACAGTTATGTCCATCTGTAACTTTGATAGATAGTTATTACAAGTACCTTCTGGCACGGTGCCAACTTAGCAAAACATTTCATCTATTAACAGTCCTTTCACCAGTATACTATCATAAGGTGAACACACCCATTCAAGTATGGCAGGATCCAGCTCAAGAATCATTGACACACTCAGCAGCATGACGTCATCTCTCAGGAACTTCATCAGTCACCATCAACTCAGCATACAGTTCTGTCATGAAGAGGCCAATGGCCTGGTCCTCTACATCAGCCTGCACGGGCAGAGGTTTGCAAATATACCAATCAGAGGACTGCTGATGCTGATGGAGCGATGCCCACAAGAAACCCTCGCAATGGCCGGACTCCTAACAGCCATCACCAACACGCTCAAGAACATGGCCTTGTCCGTCATGAACTTCTTCACTCGCCAGGGAGTCAGCGTACAGCTGTGTCACGAAGAGGCCCATGGACTGGTTCTCTGCGTCAACCTGCGCGGGCAGACGTTTGCACACATACCAGTCCGAGGACTGCTGATGCTGATGGAGCGATGCCCAATCACAGCAGTGTCATCTGCAGCCACGTGGTGATTGAGGGCAATGACCGCTTTGTTCCCCCAACATGAAGTGTAGCGGAGCAAAAACCACCAGGACACAGAACATGCTTCTTGGCCCATGGTCCACTGAACAAGACTCCAGCTGGAACTGTATCGGGGCGTGGAAGACATGGAAGTTGGACTTCCAGATGTCCTCTGTGGGCTTTGCTGACAGTCATCACTGCCCCAGTGTTGTCATGGGAAAGAAAAAAGCCACTGTGCCACTCTGTCAATGGACAAAATATCAACTTTGGGTGCCGTTAGTGTCACTGTTTGGTTTGTGGTCACTTTAGCACAAATTAAATAGCTTAAATAGCCTTTTTTTTTTTAAAACAATATATTGTTGTCATGTTTGAATACTTACTGTGGATTGTTGAGCCCTCTGTGATAAATAAAGCTGAGAACCCCCTTGAAAATGACTGGCATCTTTATTCTTTTTATAAATATATATACTGTATACATATACGCTATACATATAGACCTTGATGTAGCCAGGCTTTAGACACAAACAAAGAAAGGCCATGGTTACATGTGATTCACACACATCCAAGCTCTGTTTAGGCTCATATCAAACGTGTCCTGAAGATGAGTAAAAAAATGCAGATGGGGAAGACGCTGACGTGCCACCATTTTTGTTTTGTTGGGGTGGTATGATTGTGCAACTGGTTGTCAGTGTTTGGTTTAAATCCAAGACAAGCAACTTTTGGTTGACTCTGGTTCCACAAGTTTCTGGATTCTCACCCTTCACCCTTACAAAAAAGGTGCCAACATTTCATCTATTAACAGTTATGTCCATCTACAAATTTGATAGATAGTTACTACAAGTACCTTCTGGCACGGTGCCAACTTAGCAAAACATTTCATCTATTAACAGTCCTTTCACCAGTATACTATCATAAGGGGAACACACCCATTCAAGTATGGCAGGATCCAGCTCAAGAATCATTGACACACTCAGCAGCATGACGTCATCTCTCAGGAACTTCATCAGTCACCATCAACTCAGCATACAGTTCTGTCATGAAGAGGCCAATGGCCTGGTCCTCTACATCAGCCTGCACGGGCAGAGGTTTGCAAATATACCAATCAGAGGACTGCTGATGCTGATGGAGCGATGCCCAATCACAGCGGTGTCATCTGCAGCCACGTGGTGTTTGAGGGCAATGACCGCTTTGTTCCCCCAACATGAAGTGTAGCGGAGCAAAAACCACCAGGACACAGAACATGCTTCTTGGACCATGGACCACTGGCGAAAAACTCCAGCTGGAGCTGCATTGGGGACGATAAGGACGTGGAAGACGGACTACCACATATTCTCTGTGGGCTTTGCCCACAGGTCAATTTAGGAGAAAGGGTTGTCACTGCGCCAGCGTTCTCATGGGAAAGGACAAAGCCATTTTCTTTGCCACTCTGTCAATAAACAAAACATTAACTTTGAGTGCCTTTTTTGTCATCCTTTTGTTTTTCTTCACTTTAACACAATTTAAGATAGCCTCATCTTTGTTGTCATTCTGAAAATTATTGTTGAGGCTTCTGTGACGAATAAAGCTGAGGGCACCTTGAAAATGAATGGCAGCCTTTTTCTTCCATAGATTTCAATATTTCTATACATATAGTCTATAAATATAAGTCTTAATGTAGCCTGACTTAAAACACAGAGAAAGAAAGTTGTAGTGAACAGGTTACACGTGATCCACACACATCCAAGCTCTCTTTTGGCTCATATCAAATGAGGTAGTGTTTCCTGAAGATGACTTAAGAAACTGATGATTGGGAGGATGCTGACATGCATCCAGTTGTTTGTTGGGGAGGTGTAATGGGGAGGTGTTTCTGGATTAATTGAAGGTTGATGTTACACTATAGAAAATGATGGGCCAACTCATCTCCCATGCAACATATTTATTTTTGCAGAAACTGCAAAACAGGAAAATACAGGTCAACAAGAGGACACTCGGTGCAGGGTCTGTACACTGTCTCACCACGTACTGACTAGACTTCTTCTACCTGTGCTTCAGCTACTGATGTGTAAGGTACAGAGCGCCCTCTGCTGGCGAAACCTATATTACCGTATATAAAAGCAAAATTAGACATTAACAGTAGTTCTTCCAATAGAAGTGACCTTTAGGAATATAAATAAAATGGGGGACAACTATTTCCATGCATTCATCTATATCATAGTGCCCCATTGAGATGGTTTGAAAATGAAGAAATATGCTGAATTCAAAACTCTTTTTTTCCCTGCTGCACTCACCTCCATGGAAACAATCATGAAAACATGGATAAATACGCACAACCCAACGATAGAAGGTTTAAAGATCACAGAACAAACAGAGTGTGCCAACGTGGTAGAGAATTACCAACACTGATTACAAAACATGTCATGACAGTGGAAATGTGCTGGTCAGGGAGTGTCTGCAGAGTGTTTCATAGTCATCTATGACAGAAAAAAAAGGTTGGTCTGGTTTATTTAGGCACAGAGCTGTGCCACTGCTCGAGGATTCACGCAGAGCAACAGATACTCGTCAAACTTTTACGCACGGCTTGTACCCACTGTGAACTGGAAGCAGAGTCTCACACAGAGCTGTAAACACATTCTAAATCACAAACAAACAAATGAACATTCAGGGAACCCCTTGCTAAACCTGGGAGCAGGGTGTCAAGGCAGGAGTCTCTAACAAGCGTTTGGTTCACAGGCTGACTCAGGCCAACACTCATTTTACGCACGCTCCAGTGACGGACTGACAGTCGCGGTGGTTATTCAAAACTCCCCCCTCAGTTTTGAAAATGCTTCTTGGACCATGGACCACTGGCGACAAACTCCAGCTGGAGCTGCATTGCGGACGACGAGGACGTGGAAGACGGACGACCACATATTCTCTGTGGGCTTTGCCCACAGGTCCAGTGAGGAGACCGGGCCGACACTGCGCCGGCGTTCTCATGGGAAAGGACCAAGCCATTTTCTACGCCACTCTGTCAATGAACCAAATATCAACTTCGAGTGCCTTTTTTGTCATTTTTATGTTTTTCTTCATTTTAACACAATATGAAATAGCCTCGCTTCAAAAAATATACATTTTTGTCATGTTTGAATAGCACTGTTGATTGTTGAGGCCTCTGTGATGAAAAAAGCCAACGCTAATTACACTCTGGTGTTTGGTGGTGTTGTTGTTTCCCCTGTCACTTTGGAAACAGCTTCAAACACAAATACACTGTATGTCATGAATAAAGATTTCTTTTTTTCACGTCTGTGTCAGTGCTTTCACTTTGATTTGATTCATGCCATCCTCAACTCAGAGCCTTGTCTGACATGAGCAGCGAGATCCTGTGTGAGGACAATTCAGTCTCCTCAACATGAAACTCAGAGCAGCAGAAAGAAGCAGAGCGCAGAGGAGGGAAAGCTCTCTGGCTATAATGCAGGCGGGTCAGTCACACAGAGGCTGAGGCAGACAGCTGTGTTCACCCAGAGAAGTTTAACATTAGGCTAAGTTCACACTGCAGGACTTAATGCTCAATTCTGATCTTTTCTGAGATCTGATTTTTTGGTTGCCTGTTGACATATGAAGACAAAATATTCTATGTTGGCCTTTAAAACAAGACAACAAAAGTGCATTTGGTGAAATTTTGTACATTTCAGGGCTTCATGTTCCCTGCTTGTAGGAGTAGGGGTCCGCAGGATTTTGACGTTCATCTCTGCATAAATAGAAAATAGTTTGGCCACATGATTTGTTGGTGTGACAAAGCGCTACTATGGCGCCCTCTGCTGGTGACAGGACGAGGACAAGAAGAAAGCATGACTAGAGGGTGAACTCATTCAAGTCATGTAGAAATAGTTTCATCAAAATGGCCATGGTATTGAGGTGCAGATCACACATATTCACTTTGTGGCAATCTGGGGGATTTTTGCAACTGTTTGAGCGGAATGATTCAGTGACTTATTGATTGACTGAGACGGAAGAATAAGACAGGTGGTACTAAAGGCAAGAGTGAACGTCCGAATCATAGGTCCCAGTCCGACTGAGGGATGTGTGGTCCAAAAGAGAGGTTTGGTCAGCAAACACCTTCATGAGGGAAACCAATATATAGATACAAGAGGGCCAGAGGGCGTGGCCTTCTGTATAGCTCAGCGTGGAAGAGCTAGCGCCGTGGACCCCAAGGCCGCTGGTTCGAGACCTGCTGCATGCGTCTCCTACATTTCCTATTCCAGACAGCCCAGGACCTGTCGCTGATCATCATCAATGCTGGAAGAACAAGTGCTCAACCCAGCCAACAGTGTGATCCGTCTTCACTCCCTGTGCACCACCGAGGCCTCAGCACTCACCCTGACCACGGCCGCTCGTCTCCTCTTTGTGGCCAGCGCTTCACACCAACATTTCAACTATTAATGTTCCTGGCACCTCTAGTGATATGGAGCACAAGAAACCCTTGCAATGGCCGGACTCCTGACAACCATCACCCACACGCTCAAGAACATGGCCTTGTCCGTCATGAACTTCTTCACTCGCCGGGAGTCAGCGTACAGCTGTGTCGAAGAGGCCCATGGACTGGTTCTCTGCGTCAACCTGCGCGGCAGACGTTTGCACACATACCAGTCCGAGGACTGCTGATGCTGATGGAGCGATGCCCAATCACAGCAGTGTCATCTGCAGCCACGTGGTGTTTGAGGGCAATGACCGCTTTGTCTCCTCGACACCAAGTGTAGCGGAGCAAGAAATCACCAGGACAGAGAAAATGCTTCTTGGACCATGGACCACTGGCGACAAACTCCAGCTGGAGCTGCATTGCGGACGAGGACGTGGAAGACGGACGACCACATATTCTCTGTGGGCTTTGCCCACAGGTCCAGTGAGAGACCGGGCGACACTGCGTCATGGGAAAGGACCAAGCCATTTTCTACGCCACTCTGTCAATGAACCAAATATCAACTTCGAGTGCCTTTTTTGTCATTTTTATGTTTTTCTTCATTTTAACACAATATGAAATAGCCTCGCTTCAAAAAATATACATTTTTGTCATGTTTGAATAGCACTGTTGATTGTTGAGGCCTCTGTGATGAAAAAAGCCAACGCTAATTACACTCTGGTGTTTGGTGGTGTTGTTGTTTCCCCTGTCACTTTGGAAACAGCTTCAAACACAAATACACTGTATGTCATGAATAAAGATTTCTTTTTTTCACGTCTGTGTCAGTGCTTTCACTTTGATTTGATTCATGCCATCCTCAACTCAGAGCCTTGTCTGACATGAGCAGCGAGATCCTGTGTGAGGACAATTCAGTCTCCTCAACATGAAACTCAGAGCAGCAGAAAAAGAAGCAGAGCGCAGAGGAGGGAAAGCTCTCTGGCTATAATGCAGGCGGGTCAGTCACACAGAGGCTGAGGCAGACAGCTGTGTTCACCCAGAGAAGTTTAACATTAGGCTAAGTTCACACTGCAGGACTTAATGCTCAATTCTGATCTTTTCTGAGATCTGATTTTTTTGGTTGCCTGTTGACATATGAAGACAAAATATTCTATGTTGGCCTTTAAAACAAGACAACAAAAGTGCATTTGGTGAAATTTTGTACATTTCCAGGGCTTCATGTTCCCTGCTTGTAGGGAGTAGGGGTCCGCAGGATTTTGACGTTCATCTCTGCATAAATAGAAAATAGTTTGGCCACATGATTTGTTGGTGTGACAAAGCGCTACTATGGCGCCCTCTGCTGGTGACAGGACGAGGACAAGAAGAAAGCATGACTAGAGGGTGAACTCATTCAAGTCATGTAGAAATAGTTTCATCAAAATGGCCATGGTATTGAGGTGCAGATCACACATATTCACTTTGTGGCAATCTGGGGGATTTTTGCAACTGTTTGAGCGGAATGATTCAGTGACTTATTGATTGACTGAGACGGAAGAATAAGACAGGTGGTACTAAAGGCAAGAGTGAACGTCCGAATCATAGGTCCCAGTCCGACTGAGGGATGTGTGGTCCAAAAGAGAGGTTTGGTCAGCAAACACCTTCATGAGGGAAACCAATATATAGATACAAGAGGGCCAGAGGGCGTGGCCTTCTGTATAGCTCAGCGTGGAAGAGCTAGCGCCGTGGACCCCAAGGCCACTGGTTCGAGACCTGCTGCATGCGTCTCCTACACTTCCTATTCCAGACAGCCCAGGACCTGTCACTGATCATCATCAATGCTGGAAGAACAAGTGCTCAACCCAGCCAACAGTGTGATCCGTCTTCACTCCCTGTGCACCACCGAGGCCTCAGCACTCACCCTGACCACGGCCGCTCGTCTCCTCTTTGTGGCCAGCGCTTCACACCAACATTTCAACTAATACTGTTCCTGGCACCTCTAGTGATATGGAGCACAAGAAACCCTTGCAATGGCCGGACTCCTGACAACCATCACCCACACGCTCAAGAACATGGCCTTGTCCGTCATGAACTTCTTCACTCGCCGGGAGTCAGCGTACAGCTGTGTCCGCGAAGAGGCCCATGGACTGGTTCTCTGCGTCAACCTGCGCGCTGGCAGACGCGTTTGCACACATACCAGTCCGAGGACTGCTGATGCTGATGGAGCGATGCCCAATCACAGCAGTGTCATCTGCAGCCACGTGGTGTTTGAGGGCAATGACCGCTTTGTCTCCTCGACACCAAGTGTAGCGGAGCAAGAAATCACCAGGACAGAGAAAATGCTTCTTGGACCATGGACCACTGGCGACAAACTCCAGCTGGAGCTGCATTGCGGACGGCGAGGACGTGGAAGACGGACGACCACATATTCTCTGTGGGCTTTGCCCACAGGTCCAGTGAGAGACCGGGCCGACACTGCGCGTTCTCATGGGAAAGGACCGCCATTTTCTACGCCACTCTGTCAATGAACCAAATATCAACTTCGAGTGCCTTTTGTCATTTTATGTTTTTCTTCATTTTAACACAATATGAAATAGCCTCGCTTCAAAAATATACATTTTTGTCATGTTTGAATAGCACTGTTGATTGTTGAGGCCTCTGTGATGAAAAAGCCAACGCTAATTACACTCTGGTGTTTGGTGGTGTTGTTGTTTCTGTCACTTTGGAAACAGCTTCAAACACAAATACACTGTATGTCATGAATAAAGATTTCTTTTTTTCACGTCTGTGTCAGTGCTTTCACTTTGATTTGATTCATGCCATCCTCAACTCAGAGCCTTGTCTGACATGAGCAGCGAGATCCTGTGTGAGGACAATTCAGTCTCCTCAACATGAAACTCAGAGCAGCAGAAAAAGAAGCAGAGCGCAGAGGAGGGAAAGCTCTCTGGCTATAATGCAGGCGGGTCAGTCACACAGAGGCTGAGGCAGACAGCTGTGTTCACCCAGAGAAGTTTAACATTAGGCTAAGTTCACACTGCAGGACTTAATGCTCAATTCTGATCTTTTCTGAGATCTGATTTTTTTGGTTGCCTGTTGACATATGAAGACAAAATATTCTATGTTGGCCTTTAAAACAAGACAACAAAAGTGCATTTGGTGAAATTTTGTACATTTCCAGGGCTTCATGTTCCCTGCTTGTAGGGAGTAGGGGTCCGCAGGATTTTGACGTTCATCTCTGCATAAATAGAAAATAGTTTGGCCACATGATTTGTTGGTGTGACAAAGCGCTACTATGGCGCCCTCTGCTGGTGACAGGACGAGGACAAGAAGAAAGCATGACTAGAGGGTGAACTCATTCAAGTCATGTAGAAATAGTTTCATCAAAATGGCCATGGTATTGAGGTGCAGATCACACATATTCACTTTGTGGCAATCTGGGGGATTTTTGCAACTGTTTGAGCGGAATGATTCAGTGACTTATTGATTGACTGAGACGGAAGAATAAGACAGGTGGTACTAAAGGCAAGAGTGAACGTCCGAATCATAGGTCCCAGTCCGACTGAGGGATGTGTGGTCCAAAAGAGAGGTTTGGTCAGCAAACACCTTCATGAGGGAAACCAATATATAGATACAAGAGGGCCAGAGGGCGTGGCCTTCTGTATAGCTCAGCGTGGAAGAGCTAGCGCCGTGGACCCCAAGGCCGCTGGTTCGAGACCTGCTGCATGCGTCTCCTACATTTCCTATTCCAGACAGCCCAGGACCTGTCGCTGATCATCATCAATGCTGGAAGAACAAGTGCTCAACCCAGCCAACAGTGTGATCCGTCTTCACTCCCTGTGCACCACCGAGGCCTCAGCACTCACCCTGACCACGGCCGCTCGTCTCCTCTCTTTGTGGCCAGCGCTTCACACCAACATTTCAACTATTAATGTTCCTGGCACCTCTAGTGATATGGAGCACAAGAAACCCTTGCAATGGCCGGACTCCTGACAACCATCACCCACACGCTCAAGAACATGGCCTTGTCCGTCATGAACTTCTTCACTCGCCGGGGAGTCAGCGTACAGCTGTGTCACGAAGAGGCCCATGGACTGGTTCTCTGCGTAACCTGCGCTGGCAGACGTTTGCACACATACCAGTCCGAGGACTGCTGATGCTGATGGAGCGATGCCCAATCACAGCAGTGTCATCTGCAGCCACGTGGTGTTTGAGGGCAATGACCGCTTTGTCTCCTCGACACCAAGTGTAGCGGAGCAAGAAATCACCAGGACAGAGAAAATGCTTCTTGGACCATGGACCACTGGCGACAAACTCCAGCTGGAGCTGCATTGCGAGAGGACGTGGAAGACGGACGACCACATATTCTCTGTGGGCTTTGCCCACAGGTCCAGTGAGGAGACCGGGCCGACACTGCGGCGTTCTCATGGGAAAGGACCAAGCCATTTTCTCGCCACTCTGTCAATGAACCAAATATCAACTTGAAAGTGCCTTTTGTCATTTTTATGTTTTTCTTCATTTTAACACAATATGAAATAGCCTCGCTTCAAAAAATATACATTTTTGTCATGTTTGAATAGCACTGTTGATTGTTGAGGCCTCTGTGATGAAAAAGCCAACGCTAATTACACTCTGGTGTTTGGTGGTGTTGTTGTTTCTGTCACTTTGGAAACAGCTTCAAACACAAATACACTGTATGTCATGAATAAAGATTTCTTTTTCACGTCTGTGTCAGTGCTTTCACTTTGATTTGATTCATGCCATCCTCAACTCAGAGCCTTGTCTGACATGAGCAGCGAGATCCTGTGTGAGGACAATTCAGTCTCCTCAACATGAAACTCAGAGCAGCAGAAAAGAAGCAGAGCGCAGAGGAGGGAAAGCTCTCTGGCTATAATGCAGGCGGGTCAGTCACACAGAGGCTGAGGCAGACAGCTGTGTTCACCCAGAGAAGTTTAACATTAGGCTAAGTTCACACTGCAGGACTTAATGCTCAATTCTGATCTTTTCTGAGATCTGATTTTTTGGTTGCCTGTTGACATATGAAGACAAAATATTCTATGTTGGCCTTTAAAACAAGACAACAAAAGTGCATTTGGTGAAATTTTGTACATTTCCAGGGCTTCATGTTCCCTGCTTGTAGGGAGTAGGGGTCCGCAGGATTTTGACGTTCATCTCTGCATAAATAGAAAATAGTTTGGCCACATGATTTGTTGGTGTGACAAAGCGCTACTATGGCGCCCTCTGCTGGTGACAGGACGAGGACAAGAAGAAAGCATGACTAGAGGGTGAACTCATTCAAGTCATGTAGAAATAGTTTCATCAAAATGGCCATGGTATTGAGGTGCAGATCACACATATTCACTTTGTGGCAATCTGGGGGATTTTTGCAACTGTTTGAGCGGAATGATTCAGTGACTTATTGATTGACTGAGACGGAAGAATAAGACAGGTGGTACTAAAGGCAAGAGTGAACGTCCGAATCATAGGTCCCAGTCCGACTGAGGGATGTGTGGTCCAAAAGAGAGGTTTGGTCAGCAAACACCTTCATGAGGGAAACCAATATATAGATACAAGAGGGCCAGAGGGCGTGGCCTTCTGTATAGCTCAGCGTGGAAGAGCTAGCGCCGTGGACCCCAAGGCCGCTGGTTCGAGACCTGCTGCATGCGTCTCCTACATTTCCTATTCCAGACAGCCCAGGACCTGTCGCTGATCATCATCAATGCTGGAAGAACAAGTGCTCAACCCAGCCAACAGTGTGATCCGTCTTCACTCCCTGTGCACCACCGAGGCCTCAGCACTCACCCTGACCACGGCCGCTCGTCTCCTCTTTGTGGCCAGCGCTTCACACCAACATTTCAACTATTAATGTTCCTGGCACCTCTAGTGATATGGAGCACAAGAAACCCTTGCAATGGCCGGACTCCTGACAACCATCACCCACACGCTCAAGAACATGGCCTTGTCCGTCATGAACTTCTTCACTGAGTCAGCGTGCAGCTGTGTCACGAAGAGGCCCATGGACTGGTTCTCTCGTCAACCTGCGCGGGCAGACGCTTGCACACATACCAGTCCGAGGACTGCTGATGCTGATGGAGCGATGCCCAATCACAGCAGTGTCATCTGCAGCCACGTGGTGTTTGAGGGCAATGACCGCTTTGTCTCCTCGACACCAAGTGTAGCGGAGCAAGAAATCACCAGGACAGAGAAAATGCTTCTTGGACCATGGACCACTGGCGACAAACTCCAGCTGGAGCTGCAGTGCGGACGACGAGGGCGTGGAAGACGGACGACCACATATTCTCTGTGGGCTTTGCCCACAGGTCCAGTGAGGAGACCGGGCCGACACTGCGCCGGCGTTCTCATGGGAAAGGACCAAGCCATTTTCTACGCCACTCTGTCAATGAACCAAATATCAACTTGAGTGCCTTTTTGTCATTTTTATGTTTTTCTTCATTTTAACACAATATGAAATAGCCTCGCTTCAAAAATATACATTTTTGTCATGTTTGAATAGCACTGTTGATTGTTGAGGCCTCTGTGATGAAAAAAGCCAACGCTAATTACACTCTGGTGTTTGGTGGTGTTGTTGTTTCCCCTGTCACTTTGGAAACAGCTTCAAACACAAATACACTGTATGTCATGAATAAAGATTTCTTTTTTTCACGTCTGTGTCAGTGCTTTCACTTTGATTTGATTCATGCCATCCTCAACTCAGAGCCTTGTCTGACATGAGCAGCGAGATCCTGTGTGAGGACAATTCAGTCTCCTCAACATGAAACTCAGAGCAGCAGAAAAGAAGCAGAGCGCAGAGGAGGGAAAGCTCTCTGGCTATAATGCAGGCGGGTCAGTCACACAGAGGCTGAGGCAGACAGCTGTGTTCACCCAGAGAAGTTTAACATTAGGCTAAGTTCACACTGCAGGACTTAATGCTCAATTCTGATCTTTTCTGAGATCTGATTTTTGGTTGCCTGTTGACATATGAAGACAAAATATTCTATGTTGGCCTTTAAAACAAGACAACAAAAGTGCATTTGGTGAAATTTTGTACATTTCCAGGGCTTCATGTTCCCTGCTTGTAGGGAGTAGGGGTCCGCAGGATTTTGACGTTCATCTCTGCATAAATAGAAAATAGTTTGGCCACATGATTTGTTGGTGTGACAAAGCGCTACTATGGCGCCCTCTGCTGGTGACAGGACGAGGACAAGAAGAAAGCATGACTAGAGGGTGAACTCATTCAAGTCATGTAGAAATAGTTTCATCAAAATGGCCATGGTATTGAGGTGCAGATCACACATATTCACTTTGTGGCAATCTGGGGGATTTTTGCAACTGTTTGAGCGGAATGATTCAGTGACTTATTGATTGACTGAGACGGAAGAATAAGACAGGTGGTACTAAAGGCAAGAGTGAACGTCCGAATCATAGGTCCCAGTCCGACTGAGGGATGTGTGGTCCAAAAGAGAGGTTTGGTCAGCAAACACCTTCATGAGGGAAACCAATATATAGATACAAGAGGGCCAGAGGGCGTGGCCTTCTGTATAGCTCAGCGTGGAAGAGCTAGCGCCGTGGACCCCAAGGCCGCTGGTTCGAGACCTGCTGCATGCGTCTCCTACATTTCCTATTCCAGACAGCCCAGGACCTGTCGCTGATCATCATCAATGCTGGAAGAACAAGTGCTCAACCCAGCCAACAGTGTGATCCGTCTTCACTCCCTGTGCACCACCGAGGCCTCAGCACTCACCCTGACCACGGCCGCTCGTCTCCTCTTTGTGGCCAGCGCTTCACACCAACATTTCAACTATTAATGTTCCTGGCACCTCTAGTGATATGGAGCACAAGAAACCCTTGCAATGGCCGGACTCTGACAACCATCACCCACACGCTCAAGAACATGGCCTTGTCCGTCATGAACTTCTTCACTCGCCGGGAGTCAGCGACAGCTGTGTCACGAAGAGGCCCATGGACTGGTTCTCTGCGCCAACCTGCTGGCAGACGTTTGCACACATACCAGTCCGAGGACTGCTGATGCTGATGGAGCGATGCCCAATCACAGCAGTGTCATCTGCAGCCACGTGGTGTTTGAGGGCAATGACCGCTTTGTCTCCTCGACACCAAGTGTAGCGGAGCAAGAAATCACCAGGACAGAGAAAATGCTTCTTGGACCATGGACCACTGGCGACAAACTCCAGCTCGAGCTGCATTGCGGAACGAGGACGTGGAAGACGGACGACCACATATTCTCTGTGGGCTTTGCCCACAGGTCCAGTGAGGAGACCGGGCCGACACTGCGCCGGCGTTCTCATGGGAAAGGACCAAGCCATTTTCTACGCCACTCTGTCAATGAACCAAATATCAACTTCGAGTGCCTTTTTGTCATTTTTATGTTTTTCTTCATTTTAACACAATATGAAATAGCCTCGCTTCAAAAATATACATTTTTGTCATGTTTGAATAGCACTGTTGATTGTTGAGGCCTCTGTGATGAAAAAAGCCAACGCTAATTACACTCTGGTGTTTGGTGGTGTTGTTGTTTCCCCTGTCACTTTGGAAACAGCTTCAAACACAAATACACTGTATGTCATGAATAAAGATTTCTTTTTTTCACGTCTGTGTCAGTGCTTTCACTTTGATTTGATTCATGCCATCCTCAACTCAGAGCCTTGTCTGACATGAGCAGCGAGATCCTGTGTGAGGACAATTCAGTCTCCTCAACATGAAACTCAGAGCAGCAGAAAAAGAAGCAGAGCGCAGAGGAGGGAAAGCTCTCTGGCTATAATGCAGGCGGGTCAGTCACACAGAGGCTGAGGCAGACAGCTGTGTTCACCCAGAGAAGTTTAACATTAGGCTAAGTTCACACTGCAGGACTTAATGCTCAATTCTGATCTTTTCTGAGATCTGATTTTTTTGGTTGCCTGTTGACATATGAAGACAAAATATTCTATGTTGGCCTTTAAAACAAGACAACAAAAGTGCATTTGGTGAAATTTTGTACATTTCCAGGGCTTCATGTTCCCTGCTTGTAGGGAGTAGGGGTCCGCAGGATTTTGACGTTCATCTCTGCATAAATAGAAAATAGTTTGGCCACATGATTTGTTGGTGTGACAAAGCGCTACTATGGCGCCTCTGCTGGTGACAGGACGAGGACAAGAAGAAAGCATGACTAGAGGGTGAACTCATTCAAGTCATGTAGAAATAGTTTCATCAAAATGGCCATGGTATTGAGGTGCAGATCACACATATTCACTTTGTGGCAATCTGGGGGATTTTTGCAACTGTTTGAGCGGAATGATTCAGTGACTTATTGATTGACTGAGACGGAAGAATAAGACAGGTGGTACTAAAGGCAAGAGTGAACGTCCGAATCATAGGTCCCAGTCCGACTGAGGGATGTGTGGTCCAAAAGAGAGGTTTGGTCAGCAAACACCTTCATGAGGGAAACCAATATATAGATACAAGAGGGCCAGAGGGCGTGGCCTTCTGTATAGCTCAGCGTGGAAGAGCTAGCGCCGTGGACCCCAAGGCCGCTGGTTCGAGACCTGCTGCATGCGTCTCCTACATTTCCTATTCCAGACAGCCCAGGACCTGTCGCTGATCATCATCAATGCTGGAAGAACAAGTGCTCAACCCAGCCAACAGTGTGATCCGTCTTCACTCCCTGTGCACCACCGAGGCCTCAGCACTCACCCTGACCACGGCCGCTCGTCTCCTCTTTGTGGCCAGCGCTTCACACCAACATTTCAACTATTAATGTTCCTGGCACCTCTAGTGATATGGAGCACAAGAAACCCTTGCAATGGCCGGACTCCTGACAACCATCACCCACACGCTCAAGAACATGGCCTTGTCCGTCATGAACTTCTTCACTCGCCGGGGAGTCAGCGTGACAGCTGTGTCACGAAGAGGCCCATGGACTGGTTCTCTGCGCCAACCTGCGCCGGGCAGACGCTTGCACACATACCAGTCCGAGGACTGCTGATGCTGATGGAGCGATGCCCAATCACAGCAGTGTCATCTGCAGCCACGTGGTGTTTGAGGGCAATGACCGCTTTGTCTCTCGACACCAAGTGTAGCGGAGCAAGAAATCACCAGGACAGAGAAAATGCTTCTTGGACCATGGACCACTGGCGACAAACTCCAGCTGGAGCTGCATTGCGGAACGAGGACGTGGAAGACGGACGACCACATATTCTCTGTGGGCTTTGCCCACAGGTCCAGTGAGGAGACCGGGCCGACACTGCGCCGGGCGTTCTCATGGGAAAGGACCAAGCCATTTTCTACTCTGTCAATGAACCAAATATCAACCGAGTGCCTTTTTGTCATTTTTATGTTTTTCTTCATTTTAACACAATATGAAATAGCCTCGCTTCAAAAATATACATTTTTGTCATGTTTGAATAGCACTGTTGATTGTTGAGGCCTCTGTGATGAAAAAGCCAACGCTAATTACACTCTGGTGTTTGGTGGTGTTGTTGTTTCCCCTGTCACTTTGGAAACAGCTTCAAACACAAATACACTGTATGTCATGAATAAAGATTTCTTTTTTTCACGTCTGTGTCAGTGCTTTCACTTTGATTTGATTCATGCCATCCTCAACTCAGAGCCTTGTCTGACATGAGCAGCGAGATCCTGTGTGAGGACAATTCAGTCTCCTCAACATGAAACTCAGAGCAGCAGAAAAGAAGCAGAGCGCAGAGGAGGAAAGCTCTCTGGCTATAATGCAGGCGGGTCAGTCACACAGAGGCTGAGGCAGACAGCTGTGTTCACCCAGAGAAGTTTAACATTAGGCTAAGTTCACACTGCAGGACTTAATGCTCAATTCTGATCTTTTCTGAGATCTGATTTTTTTGGTTGCCTGTTGACATATGAAGACAAAATATTCTATGTTGGCCTTTAAAACAAGACAACAAAAGTGCATTTGGTGAAATTTTGTACATTTCAGGGCTTCATGTTCCTGCTTGTAGGGAGTAGGGGTCCGCAGGATTTTGACGTTCATCTCTGCATAAATAGAAAATAGTTTGGCCACATGATTTGTTGGTGTGACAAAGCGCTACTATGGCGCCCTCTGCTGGTGACAGGACGAGGACAAGAAGAAAGCATGACTAGAGGGTGAACTCATTCAAGTCATGTAGAAATAGTTTCGTCAAAATGGCCATGGTATTGAGGTGCAGATCACACATATTCACTTTGTGGCAATCTGGGGGATTTTTGCAACTGTTTGAGCGGAATGATTCAGTGACTTATTGATTGACTGAGACGGAAGAATAAGACAGGTGGTACTAAAGGCAAGAGTGAACGTCCGAATCATAGGTCCCAGTCCGACTGAGGGATGTGTGGTCCAAAAGAGAGGTTTGGTCAGCAAACACCTTCATGAGGGAAACCAATATATAGATACAAGAGGGCCAGAGGGCGTGGCCTTCTGTATAGCTCAGCGTGGAAGAGCTAGCGCCGTGGACCCCAAGGCCACTGGTTCGAGACCTGCTGCATGCGTCTCCTACATTTCCTATTCCAGACAGCCCAGGACCTGTCGCTGATCATCATCAATGCTGGAAGAACAAGTGCTCAACCCAGCCAACAGTGTGATCCGTCTTCACTCCCTGTGCACCACCGAGGCCTCAGCACTCACCCTGACCACGGCCGCTCGTCTCCTCTTTGTGGCCAGCGCTTCACACCAACATTTCAACTATTAATGTTCCTGGCACCTCTAGTGATATGGAGCACAAGAAACCCTTGCAATGGCCGGACTCCTGACAACCATCACCCACACGCTCAAGAACATGGCCTTGTCCGTCATGAACTTCTTCACTCGCCGGGGAGTCAGCGTACAGCTGTGTCACGAAGAGGCCCATGGACTGGTTCTCTGCGCCAACCTGCGCTGGCAGACGTTTGCACACATACCAGTCCGAGGACTGCTGATGCTGATGGAGCGATGCCCAATCACAGCAGTGTCATCTGCAGCCACGTGGTGTTTGAGGGCAATGACCGCTTTGTCTCCTCGACACCAAGTGTAGCGAGCAAGAAATCACCAGGACAGAGAAAATGCTTCTTGGACCATGGACCACTGGCGACAAACTCCAGCTGGAGCTGCATTGCGGACGACGAGGACGTGGAAGACGGACGACCACATATTCTCTGTGGGCTTTGCCCACAGGTCCAGTGAGGAGACCGGGCCGACACTGCGCCGGCGTTCTCATGGGAAAGGACCAAGCCATTTTCTACGCCACTCTGTCAATGAACCAAATATCAACTTCGAGTGCCTTTTTGTCATTTTTATGTTTTTCTTCATTTTAACACAATATGAAATAGCCTCGCTTCAAAAAATATACATTTTTGTCATGTTTGAATAGCACTGTTGATTGTTGAGGCCTCTGTGATGAAAAAAGCCAACGCTAATTACACTCTGGTGTTTGATGGTGTTGTTGTTTCCCCTGTCACTTTGGAAACAGCTTCAAACACAAATACACTGTATGTCATGAATAAAGATTTCTTTTTTTCACGTCTGTGTCAGTGCTTTCACTTTGATTTGATTCATGCCATCCTCAACTCAGAGCCTTGTCTGACATGAGCAGCGAGATCCTGTGTGAGGACAATTCAGTCTCCTCAACATGAAACTCAGAGCAGCAGAAAAGAAGCAGAGCGCAGAGGAGGGAAAGCTCTCTGGCTATAATGCAGGCGGGTCAGTCACACAGAGGCTGAGGCAGACAGCTGTGTTCACCCAGAGAAGTTTAACATTAGGCTAAGTTCACACTGCAGGACTTAATGCTCAATTCTGATCTTTTCTGAGATCTGATTTTTTGGTTGCCTGTTGACATATGAAGACAAAATATTCTATGTTGGCCTTTAAAACAAGACAACAAAAGTGCATTTGGTGAAATTTTGTACATTTCCAGGGCTTCATGTTCCCTGCTTGTAGGGAGTAGGGGTCCGCAGGATTTTGACGTTCATCTCTGCATAAATAGAAAATAGTTTGGCCACATGATTTGTTGGTGTGACAAAGCGCTACTATGGCGCCCTCTGCTGGTGACAGGACGAGGACAAGAAGAAAGCATGACTAGAGGGTGAACTCATTCAAGTCATGTAGAAATAGTTTCGTCAAAATGGCCATGGTATTGAGGTGCAGATCACACATATTCACTTTGTGGCAATCTGGGGTATTTTTGCATCTGTTTGAGCGGATTGATTCAGTGACTTATTGATTGACTGAGACGGAAGAATAAGACAGGTGGTACTAAAGGCAAGAGTGAACGTCCGAATCATAGGTCCCAGTCCGACTGAGGGATGTGTGGTCCAAAAGAGAGGTTTGGTCAGCAAACACCTTCATGAGGGAAACCAATATATAGATACAAGAGGGCCAGAGGGCGTGGCCTTCTGTATAGCTCAGCGTGGAAGAGCTAGCGCCGTGGACCCCAAGGCCGCTGGTTCGAGACCTGCTGCATGCGTCTCCTACATTTCCTATTCCAGACAGCCCAGGACCTGTCGCTGATCATCATCAATGCTGGAAGAACAAGTGCTCAACCCAGCCAACAGTGTGATCCGTCTTCACTCCCTGTGCACCACCGAGGCCTCAGCACTCACCCTGACCACGGCCGCTCGTCTCCTCTTTGTGGCCAGCGCTTCACACCAACATTTCAACTATTAATGTTCCTGGCACCTCTAGTGATATGGAGCACAAGAAACCCTTGCAATGGCCGGACTCCTGACAACCATCACCCACACGCTCAAGAACATGGCCTTGTCCGTCATGAACTTCTTCACTCGCCGGGGAGTCAGCGTACAGCTGTGTCACGAAGAGGCCCATGGACTGGTTCTCTGCGCCAACCTGCGCGGGCAGACGTTTGCACACATACCAGTCCGAGGACTGCTGATGCTGATGGAGCGATGCCCAATCACAGCAGTGTCATCTGCAGCCACGTGGTGTTTGAGGGCAATGACCGCTTTGTCTCCTCGACACCAAGTGTAGCGGAGCAAGAAATCACCAGGACAGAGAAAATGCTTCTTGGACCATGGACCACTGGCGACAAACTCCAGCTGGAGCTGCATTGCGGGACACGAGGGCGTGGAAGACGGACGACCACATATTCTCTGTGGGCTTTGCCCACAGGTCCAGTGAGGAGACCGGGCCGACACTGCGCCGGCGTTCTCATGGGAAAGGACCAAGCCATTTTCTACGCCACTCTGTCAATGAACCAAATATCAACTTCGAGTGCCTTTTTTGTCATTTTTATGTTTTTCTTCATTTTAACACAATATGAAATAGCCTCGCTTCAAAAAATATACATTTTTGTCATGTTTGAATAGCACTGTTGATTGTTGAGGCCTCTGTGATGAAAAAAGCCAACGCTAATTACACTCTGGTGTTTGGTGGTGTTGTTGTTTCCCCTGTCACTTTGGAAACAGCTTCAAACACAAATACACTGTATGTCATGAATAAAGATTTCTTTTTTTCACGTCTGTGTCAGTGCTTTCACTTTGATTTGATTCATGCCATCCTCAACTCAGAGCCTTGTCTGACATGAGCAGTGAGATCCTGTGTGAGGACAATTCAGTCTCCTCAACATGAAACTCAGAGCAGCAGAAAAGAAGCAGAGCGCAGAGGAGGAAAGCTCTCTGGCTATAATGCAGGCGGGTCAGTCACACAGAGGCTGAGGCAGACAGCTGTGTTCACCCAGAGAAGTTTAACATTAGGCTAAGTTCACACTGCAGGACTTAATGCTCAATTCTGATCTTTTCTGAGATCTGATTTTTTTGGTTGCCTGTTGACATATGAAGACAAAATATTCTATGTTGGCCTTTAAAACAAGACAACAAAAGTGCATTTGGTGAAATTTTGTACATTTCAGGGCTTCATGTTCCCTGCTTGTAGGGAGTAGGGGTCCGCAGGATTTTGACGTTCATCTCTGCATAAATAGAAAATAGTTTGGCCACATGATTTGTTGGTGTGACAAAGCGCTACTATGGCGCCCTCTGCTGGTGACAGGACGAGGACAAGAAGAAAGCATGACTAGAGGGTGAACTCATTCAAGTCATGTAGAAATAGTTTCATCAAAATGGCCATGGTATTGAGGTGCAGATCACACATATTCACTTTGTGGCAATCTGGGGGATTTTTGCAACTGTTTGAGCGGAATGATTCAGTGACTTATTGATTGACTGAGACGGAAGAATAAGACAGGTGGTACTAAAGGCAAGAGTGAACGTCCGAATCATAGGTCCCAGTCCGACTGAGGGATGTGTGGTCCAAAAGAGAGGTTTGGTCAGCAAACACCTTCATGAGGGAAACCAATATATAGATACAAGAGGGCCAGAGGGCGTGGCCTTCTGTATAGCTCAGCGTGGAAGAGCTAGCGCCGTGGACCCCAAGGCCGCTGGTTCGAGACCTGCGTCTCCTACATTTCCTATTCCAGACAGCCCAGGACCTGTCGCTGATCATCATCAATGCTGGAAGAACAAGTGCTCAACCCAGCCAACAGTGTGATCCGTCTTCACTCCCTGTGCACCACCGAGGCCTCAGCACTCACCCTGACCACGGCCGCTCGTCTCCTCTTTGTGGCCAGCGCTTCACACCAACATTTCAACTATTAATGTTCCTGGCACCTCTAGTGATATGGAGCACAAGAAACCCTTGCAATGGCCGGACTCCTGACAACCATCACCCACACGCTCAAGAACATGGCCTTGTCCGTCATGAACTTCTTCACTCGCCGGGGAGTCAGCGTACAGCTGTGTCACGAAGAGGCCCATGGACTGGTTCTCTGCGTCAACCTGCGCGGGCAGACGTTTGCACACATACCAGTCCGAGGACTGCTGATGCTGATGGAGCGATGCCCAATCACAGCAGTGTCATCTGCAGCCACGTGGTGTTTGAGGGCAATGACCGCTTTGTCTCCTCGACACCAAGTGTAGCGGAGCAAGAAATCACCAGGACAGAGAAAATGCTTCTTGGACCATGGACCACTGGCGACAAACTCCAGCTGGAGCTGCATTGCGGACGACGAGGACGTGGAAGACGGACGACCACATATTCTCTGTGGGCTTTGCCCACAGGTCCAGTGAGGAGACCGGGCCGACACTGCGCCGGCGTTCTCATGGGAAAGGACCAAGCCATTTTCTACGCCACTCTGTCAATGAACCAAATATCAACTTCGAGTGCCTTTTTTGTCATTTTTATGTTTTTCTTCATTTTAACACAATATGAAATAGCCTCGCTTCAAAAAATATACATTTTTGTCATGTTTGAATAGCACTGTTGATTGTTGAGGCCTCTGTGATGAAAAAAGCCAACGCTAATTACACTCTGGTGTTTGGTGGTGTTGTTGTTTCCCCTGTCACTTTGGAAACAGCTTCAAACACAAATACACTGTATGTCATGAATAAAGATTTCTTTTTTTCACGTCTGTGTCAGTGCTTTCACTTTGATTTGATTCATGCCATCCTCAACTCAGAGCCTTGTCTGACATGAGCAGCGAGATCCTGTGTGAGGACAATTCAGTCTCCTCAACATGAAACTCAGAGCAGCAGAAAAAGAAGCAGAGCGCAGAGGAGGGAAAGCTCTCTGGCTATAATGCAGGCGGGTCAGTCACACAGAGGCTGAGGCAGACAGCTGTGTTCACCCAGAGAAGTTTAACATTAGGCTAAGTTCACACTGCAGGACTTAATGCTCAATTCTGATCTTTTCTGAGATCTGATTTTTTTGGTTGCCTGTTGACATATGAAGACAAAATATTCTATGTTGGCCTTTAAAACAAGACAACAAAAGTGCATTTGGTGAAATTTTGTACATTTCCAGGGCTTCATGTTCCCTGCTTGTAGGGAGTAGGGGTCCGCAGGATTTTGACGTTCATCTCTGCATAAATAGAAAATAGTTTGGCCACATGATTTGTTGGTGTGACAAAGCGCTACTATGGCGCCCTCTGCTGGTGACAGGACGAGGACAAGAAGAAAGCATGACTAGAGGGTGAACTCATTCAAGTCATGTAGAAATAGTTTCATCAAAATGGCCATGGTATTGAGGTGCAGATCACACATATTCACTTTGTGGCAATCTGGGGGATTTTTGCAACTGTTTGAGCGGAATGATTCAGTGACTTATTGATTGACTGAGACAGAAGAATAAGACAGGTGGTACTAAAGGCAAGAGTGAACGTCCGAATCATAGGTCCCAGTCCGACTGAGGGATGTGTGGTCCAAAAGAGAGGTTTGGTCAGCAAACACCTTCATGAGGGAAACCAATATATAGATACAAGAGGGCCAGAGGGCGTGGCCTTCTGTATAGCTCAGCGTGGAAGAGCTAGCGCCGTGGACCCCAAGGCCGCTGGTTCGAGACCTGCTGCATGCGTCTCCTACATTTCCTATTCCAGACAGCCCAGGACCTGTCGCTGATCATCATCAATGCTGGAAGAACAAGTGCTCAACCCAGCCAACAGTGTGATCCGTCTTCACTCCCTGTGCACCACCGAGGCCTCAGCACTCACCCTGACCACGGCCGCTCGTCTCCTCTTTGTGGCCAGCGCTTCACACCAACATTTCAACTATTAATGTTCCTGGCACCTCTAGTGATATGGAGCACAAGAAACCCTTGCAATGGCCGGACTCCTGACAACCATCACCCACACGCTCAAGAACATGGCCTTGTCCGTCATGAACTTCTTCACTCGCCGGGGAGTCAGCGTACAGCTGTGTCACGAAGAGGCCCATGGACTGGTTCTCTGCGTCAACCTGCGCGGGCAGACGTTTGCACACATACCAGTCCGAGGACTGCTGATGCTGATGGAGCGATGCCCAATCACAGCAGTGTCATCTGCAGCCACGTGGTGTTTGAGGGCAATGACCGCTTTGTCTCCTCGACACCAAGTGTAGCGGAGCAAGAAATCACCAGGACAGAGAAAATGCTTCTTGGACCATGGACCACTGGCGACAAACTCCAGCTGGAGCTGCATTGCGGACGACGACGAGGACGTGGAAGACGGACGACCACATATTCTCTGTGGGCTTTGCCCACAGGTCCAGTGAGGAGACCGGGCCGACACTGCGCCGGCGTTCTCATGGGAAAGGACCAAGCCATTTTCTACGCCACTCTGTCAATGAACCAAATATCAACTTCGAGTGCCTTTTTTGTCATTTTTATGTTTTTCTTCATTTTAACACAATATGAAATAGCCTCGCTTCAAAAAATATACATTTTTGTCATGTTTGAATAGCACTGTTGATTGTTGAGGCCTCTGTGATGAAAAAAAAACGCTAATTACACTCTGGTGTTTGGTGGTGTTGTTGTTTCTGTCACTTTGGAAACAGCTTCAAACACAAATACACTGTATGTCATGAATAAAGATTTCTTTTTTTCACGTCTGTGTCAGTGCTTTCACTTTGATTTGATTCATGCCATCCTCAACTCAGAGCCTTGTCTGACATGAGCAGCGAGATCCTGTGTGAGGACAATTCAGTCTCCTCAACATGAAACTCAGAGCAGCAGAAAAGAAGCAGAGCGCAGAGGAGGGAAAGCTCTCTGGCTATAATGCAGGCGGGTCAGTCACACAGAGGCTGAGGCAGACAGCTGTGTTCACCCAGAGAAGTTTAACATTAGGCTAAGTTCACACTGCAGGACTTAATGCTCAATTCTGATCTTTTCTGAGATCTGATTTTTTGGTTGCCTGTTGACATATGAAGACAAAATATTCTATGTTGGCCTTTAAAACAAGACAACAAAAGTGCATTTGGTGAAATTTTGTACATTTCCAGGGCTTCATGTTCCCTGCTTGTAGGGAGTAGGGGTCCGCAGGATTTTGACGTTCATCTCTGCATAAATAGAAAATAGTTTGGCCACATGATTTGTTGGTGTGACAAAGCGCTACTATGGCGCCCTCTGCTGGTGACAGGACGAGGACAAGAAGAAAGCATGACTAGAGGGTGAACTCATTCAAGTCATGTAGAAATAGTTTCATCAAAATGGCCATGGTATTGAGGTGCAGATCACACATATTCACTTTGTGGCAATCTGGGGATTTTTGCAACTGTTTGAGCGGAATGATTCAGTGACTTATTGATTGACTGAGACGGAAGAATAAGACAGGTGGTACTAAAGGCAAGAGTGAACGTCCGAATCATAGGTCCCAGTCCGACTGAGGGATGTGTGGTCCAAAAGAGAGGTTTGGTCAGCAAACACCTTCATGAGGGAAACCAATATATAGATACAAGAGGGCCAGAGGGCGTGGCCTTCTGTATAGCTCAGCGTGGAAGAGCTAGCGCCGTGGACCCCAAGGCCGCTGGTTCGAGACCTGCTGCATGCGTCTCCTACATTTCCTATTCCAGACAGCCCAGGACCTGTCGCTGATCATCATCAATGCTGGAAGAACAAGTGCTCAACCCAGCCAACAGTGTGATCCGTCTTCACTCCTGTGCACCACCGAGGCCTCAGCACTCACCCTGACCACGGCCGCTCGTCTCCTCTTTGTGGCCAGCGCTTCACACCAACATTTCAACTATTAATGTTCCTGGCACCTCTAGTGATATGGAGCACAAGAAACCCTTGCAATGGCCGGACTCCTGACAACCATCACCCACACGCTCAAGAACATGGCCTTGTCCGTCATGAACTTCTTCACTGGCCGGGAGTCAGCGTACAGCTGTGTCACGAAGAGGCCCATGGACTGGTTCTCGCGCCAACCTGCGCTGGCAGACGCGTTTGCACACATACCAGTCCGAGGACTGCTGATGCTGATGGAGCGATGCCCAATCACAGCAGTGTCATCTGCAGCCACGTGGTGTTTGAGGGCAATGACGCTTTGTCTCCTCGACACCAAGTGTAGCGGAGCAAGAAATCACCAGGACAGAGAAAATGCTTCTTGGACCATGGACCACTGGCGACAAACTCCAGCTGGAGCTGCATTGCGGACGGCGAGGACGTGGAAGACGGACGACCACATATTCTCTGTGGGCTTTGCCCACAGGTCCAGTGAGGAGACCGGGCCGACACTGCGCCGGCGTTCTCATGGGAAAGGACCAAGCCATTTTCTACGCCACTCTGTCAATGAACCAAATATCAACTTCGAGTGCCTTTTTTGTCATTTTTATGTTTTTCTTCATTTTAACACAATATGAAATAGCCTCGCTTCAAAAAATATACATTTTTGTCATGTTTGAATAGCACTGTTGATTGTTGAGGCCTCTGTGATGAAAAAAGCCAACGCTAATTACACTCTGGTGTTTGGTGGTGTTGTTGTTTCCCCTGTCACTTTGGAAACAGCTTCAAACACAAATACACTGTATGTCATGAATAAAGATTTCTTTTTTTCACGTCTGTGTCAGTGCTTTCACTTTGATTTGATTCATGCCATCCTCAACTCAGAGCCTTGTCTGACATGAGCAGCGAGATCCTGTGTGAGGACAATTCAGTCTCCTCAACATGAAACTCAGAGCAGCAGAAAAAGAAGCAGAGCGCAGAGGAGGGAAAGCTCTCTGGCTATAATGCAGGCGGGTCAGTCACACAGAGGCTGAGGCAGACAGCTGTGTTCACCCAGAGAAGTTTAACATTAGGCTAAGTTCACACTGCAGGACTTAATGCTCAATTCTGATCTTTTCTGAGATCTGATTTTTTTGGTTGCCTGTTGACATATGAAGACAAAATATTCTATGTTGGCCTTTAAAACAAGACAACAAAAGTGCATTTGGTGAAATTTTGTACATTTCCAGGGCTTCATGTTCCCTGCTTGTAGGGAGTAGGGGTCAGCTGGACTTTGACATTCCCCTTTGTAGAAAAGATAAAATAATTTGGCAACAATAGTTTAGAGCATCCACAGACAGCAAGAAGGTGTTGAATATGTTAAAATGTCAGTTGACAACAGAATAAATAATGATATCAATAAAAGTAAAAGCTGGGGTAAGATTTTTTCTTTAAGTAAATGTTTTCATGCTCCAATGAAGGCTTTCTACAGAAATCACAGGATGGTGTAGAAAGTTATTGAACTGACTTTTCAGCATGTCAGAAAGCACTACTATGGCACCCTCTGCTGGTGACTGGACGAGGACAAGAAGAAAGCATGATTATGAGATAAACTCATTCAAGTCATGTAGAGATAGTTTCATCGATATGGCCATCTTATTGAGGTGCAGATCACACATATTCACTATGTGGCAAAGTGGTGGACTTTTGCAACAGTTTGAGTGGAATGATTCAGTGACCTATTGATCGACTGAGACGGAAGAATAAGACAGGTGGTACTAAAGGCAAGAGTGAATGTCCGAATCATAGGTCCCAGTCCGACTGAGGGATGTGTGGTCCAAAAGAGAGGCCTGCTCAGTGAATACCTTCATGAGGTAAACCAATATATTGACACAAGACGGCAAGGGGCATGGCCTTCTGTATAGCTCAGCATGGAAGAGCCAGCGCTGTGGACCTAAAAACCACTGGTTCAAAACCTTTTGCCCTCGATCGAGGAATTGTCACTGATCATCGTCAACTGTGGGAGAACAAGTGCTCAACCCAGCCAACACTGTGATCTTCCTTCCCCCTATGTGCATTATCACGGCCTCAGTGCTCACCCTTACTCATCTCTTTGTGGCCAATGCTTCACACCAACATTTCAACTATTAACTTTCATGTCTCCTCTAGTCATATGGAGCACAAGCAAACCTTGCAATGGCCGGAATTCTCACAACCATTACCCACACGCTCAAGAACATAGCCTCGTCCGTCATGAACTTCATCACTTGCCTAGGAATCAGCATACAGCTGGGTTATGACGAGGCCCATGGACTGGATCTCAACATCAGCCTGCATGGGCAGGTGATTGCATGCATACCAGTCCATAGACTGCTGATGCTAATGGAGCAATGTCCAATCAAAGCAGTGTCATTTGTAGCCACCTTGTGTTTGAGGGTACTGGACATTTTGTCTCCTCAACACGAAGTGTAGCGGAGCAAGAAATCACCAGGACAGAGAAAATGCTTCTTGGACCACGGACCACTGGCGAAAAACTCCAGCTGGAGCTGTATTGCGGACGACGAGGACGTGGAAGACGGACGACCACATATTCTCTGTGAGCTTTGTCGACAGGTCCAGTTAGGAGAAAGGTCTGTCACTGCGCCAGCGTTCTCATGGGAAAGGACAAAGCCATTTTCTTTGCCACTCTGTCAATAAACAAAACATTACCTTTGAGTGCCTTTTTTGTCATCCTTTTGTTTTTCTTCACTTTAACACAATTTAAGATAGCTTCATCTTTGTTGTCATTCTGAAAATTATTGTTGAGGCTTCTGTGGCGAATAAAGCTGAGGGCACCTTGAAAATGAATGGCAGCCTTTTTCTTCCATAGATTTCAATATTTCTATACATATAGTCTATAAATATAAGTCTTAATGTAGCCTGACCTCAAACACAGAGAAAGAAAGTTGTAGTGAACAGGTTACATGTGATCCACACACATCCAAGCTCTCTTTTGGCTCATATCAAACGAGGTACTGGTGTAATGGGGAGGTGTTTCTGGATTAATTGAAGGTTGATGTTACACTGTAGAAAATGATGGGCCAACTCATCTCCTGTGCAACATATTTATTTTTGCAGAAACTGCAAAACAGGAAAATACAGGTCAACAGGAGGACACTCGGTGCAGGGTCTGTACACTGCCTCATCACGTACTGACTAGACTTCTTCTTTACAGTACTCTAATAACCAGAACACAATGCACTTGTACTGTAAAACAAAATATCACAGTAGTACTGACATGACATAACATTACTGTCTCAATATTTATGCAGTTTTATCCACATACATCACCTTTTATGAATTGACAAAATCCCAATATGCATTGTACTCAACAAAATACCTTAATGAACTTAAAATACATTTTTATAGTGCTTTTAACCATTGTTTTTAAATCAGTTTCATTCCCTCATCCACTACTGTCATGAACTGTATTTATTAAACGGAATTTATTTTAAACTAATGCTTTTAGCCGTATTCTGATTGTATTCACCTTTAATGAAACGAACATTCAGTATTTTACACTGTTTCTGACTACACGGAAAACACACAGTGCAGCTTTAACTCAAAATAAGTGTGGAAAATACAGACTTTTATCATGGCCTAATAACTGGATTAGCACTAGTATAGGACCACACCTATGCTCTTTAGCTTAGCCTTACACTTAGCTTAACTCTGCACTTGACTCAGTATTTCAGTTTACACAAGCATCTCCTGACATGACACATTTACTCTGTTAACATAGGTTTTGGCCAGAAACAAGTGCTTTTACAGCTGTTATGTGCATCTTTCAATAGTTAGCTTATCATTTGAACTCATAGAGGCATGAAACAGTTCTTTGGTTTCTACCGCAATCGCTACGGACTACAAGTCCGCCATTTTAGCTACACAACATAGCAGTCGCCTTTACAAACCCATAAACTTGTGAATTCACTCTTGAGCTTGACATCTGTAACACTCTAAGGCACTTATGATCTAAACTACTGTTATCTATCATTTAAATATTGTTTACAACCGATCTTACCTGCAAAACAGGAAAATACAGGTCAACAGGAACACACTCCGTGCAGGGTCTGTACACTGTCTCACCACGTACTGACTAGACTTCTTCTACCTGTGCTTCAGCTACTAAGGTAAGGTACAGAGCGCCCTCTGCTGGAGAAACCTATATTACCGTATATAAAAGCAAAATTAGACATTAACAGTAGTTCTTCCAATAGAAGTGACCTTTAGGAATATAAATAAAACGGGGGACAACTATTTCCATGCATTGATCTATATCATAGTGCCCCATTGAGATGGTTTGAAAATGAAGAAATATGCTGAATTCAAAACTCTTTTTTCCCTGCTGCACTCACCTCCATAGAAACAATCATGAAAACACGGATAAATGCGCACAACCCAACGATAGAAGGTTTAAAGATCACAGAACAAAAAGGGTGTGCCAACGTGGTAGAGAATTCCCAACACTGAATACACAACATGTCATGACAGTGGATATGTGCTGATCAGGGAGTGTGTGTAGAGTGTTTCAAAGCCATCTATGACAGAAAAAAGGTTGGTCTGGTTTATTTACGCACAGAGCTGTGCCACTGCTCGAGGATTCCCACAGAGCAACAGATACTCGTCAAACTTTTACGCACGGCTTGTACCCACTGTGAACTGGAAGCAGAGTCTCACACAGAGCTGTAAACACATTCTAAATCACAAACACGACAAATGAACATTCAGGGAACCCCGTGCTAAACCTGGGAGCAGGGTGTCAAGGCAGGAGTCTCTAACAAGTGTTTAGTTCACAGGCTGACTCAGGCCAACACTCATTTTACACACGCTCCAGAGACGGATTCACAGTCGCGGTGGTTATTCAAAACTCATCCTGGACTTAAATGACAAAGTAAAATATCACAAGCACAAACTAACACATTCTCCTCCGTAAGGTCATTTCAAAAATGTCACTAGTTCGCTTTCAAACAGGACGCCTGATGGCTCCTGGTGTCATTCGTCGGCCCAGAGAATGGCACACCAAACAAGTTTCTCCTTCCTGCTCATGTCCGAGGTTTCTAAATTACACACAGTCAAAGCTAGATTCCTCTCTCCTCCTCCTGCCTCGCAGTTTGACGCCTCTCTGTGTCGTCACGGCAGTGTCAGGTCCTCGGCAAATCTCAGCAAGCCTCTGTTCGAAATTCCTGAGCTGGCCAGGGGCAGCAGTGTTTTCAGAGCACATGTTCAAACCTCCAGCTTCCACCTATCACAGCTGGCCTCTGTCTGGAGCTGGCAGACTCTGCACACACGGCGCTGCCAGCAAGAAGGCCATCCTCACTCACAGTCGCTGTGAATCACAGGTGCCTCGGCTTCAACAACAGATATTACGCACAGTCGACTGAAGGATTACTGTGCGTGACACTCAATCATACACTTACAATAAACAAAGATGTATTGGCACATCGATTTCTTTTTCATTTATTTATCAAGGATATATTTTATCATCTATTTGGATAAAATTATAAAATGAAAATCCAAAATGTTTAATTCATCCGGGACGTTGACACCCAGGGCCCTGAGCTGCTCCTCACCCAGCTGGCCCCGCTCATCGGTTACCAAAATTTTTTGTTCCCGACTTTTTGTGACCGAAAAATCATGCCATAAAGGTAATGACTGAGCTCTGATTTTGTAAAAAGACTTCTGCTTCAGCTGCTGAGAATGGGAGAAGTTAATGGAAGAATCAGTGGCAGGCTTCAGCAGTCCATGGTTTCTCTCTGGAGTTTGATCATTCGCTCTGTAGAGCTCGGCTATGAGGAGCCTCACGGGATGGTTGTGATCATTCACTCTGACAGCCACAGACTCGCTGTGATATCCGTCACGAGACTGCTGAGACTCATATTCAACAACAACGACGACCAGCAGGGCAGCAGAGTGATCACATCGACATGTGGAGCGAGAGACTGACAGAGGAAAACTTTGTCTCCTCCGCATGAAACTCAGCGGAGCCGAAAAATCAGAGCAGAGATGAAGGAGGAGGAAGAGGAGGAAAATACTCTGTGGCTGATCAAACACCTCCAGGAAATTACACAGAATTTGACCAACACAGTGATTAAAAACATGGAACATAATACCGAGGGAAACGGACAAATGTCCCGGATGAATGAAACATTTTGGTGTTTTATTTTTCATTTTGTCCAAGTAGATGAAAAAATTCTACTTGAATACACCGATGTGCCAAAACATCGTGCTTAACCATTCACCAATTTATTTTAATACCCTCACATTCACAAAGTTGATGAATACTCAACATGTTTGTACAAAATAAATCTGATCACACAAAGACAATGTCTTCTTTAGTTTTCACTGGGTTTATCACAAGAGTAAGCAAGAACAAAATAATGACACCATGGTCATGTTTTAGTCTCTAGTAAAGAACGAGAATAACTGACTGTAGGGGGGCATGGTGACGTAAGAGTTTTTAAGAAAAACAATGCACTAAGAATTTGTTTATTTTTGCACAAGACAATAAATCATTTTAATTATTTTGGTAAGCAAACCAACCTATCCTCCAAACTGCTGTAGGCCAATGATTGGTTGCAACAATCAGCCTTAGTACATCTGCACCCCTCTACTGCTCACTTTGTTAATTTCACTGGAAAACAACAGTAGAAAAGCTGAAAATCACCACAAAAACATATTTACAGAATGGAAATGACATTGTGCTGCAGACATGACTAAAATGTGAATGATTTGAGCTTCTATAGCCAAGCAACAGAATACAGAATTTCCTTATATTATTATTATTATTATTATTATTATTATTATTATGCCCTCCCCACACAAGCACATACCAACTGATGGTGACATGATTTTAGTTTCAGTGTACCTTTAACATCTGAAGGAGGTCCGGCTGTCTGTCAGGTAGCCTATTAAATATTAAATATCTAGTAGAGTGAACAGTTCTTAGATGAGGAGCCTACAGTTAAAATGATGCAGAAGCTGGTTCAGACAGGACTCCACAGGTTAAAACATTGTGGATTCATGTTCTGGTCAGTTCAGAGATTCTGGTCTATTTTGCATCTGTGTCTTCTTTCACTCTTAAACACGGGTTCTCAACCTTTTCAGCCCACGACCCCCAAAATAAAGGTGCCAGAGACCGGGGACCCTCACTGTACCCGAAGATGGCTGAACACAGCCATGCATATTCTAGAATAGTCATGTGCAGACAAGGCCGTCCATTAAGGGGGATAAATGGGCGAGCTTTCTGGGGCCCAGACCAAAGTGGGGACCATGGAGGTAAGCAAAATCATGGTCCACTTTAAAGTTCAGCTGTGAAATCTATACTTTATATTTAATCTTAAAAATAACCACTCTTATCAAAGAAATAATTATCTTTTAATCATTTGTGTAGTACATAGCCTTTTCTAAACATATAAGTCCCTTTTGTTAAAAAAGGGGTTTATAATGGCAAAAATGGGTTAATAATGGCAAAAAATGGTAGGAAAAGAAGATGAATTGGATTTTAAAAGCAGAAGAGATTGGTTAGAAGTGTCAAAAAATTAGATAAAAATGTATAAAACAAAACAAAAAAAATAAAGTCAAGATAGCTGTAAAGGGAGTTATAAAGTGGCTGAAAAGGCTTCAAATAGGCAAACGGGTGGAAATTTGGTGAAACTGGATGAAGATTTGAAACTGGAGAAAAAAGTGTTAATTGAGGAAAAAAAGCAGAAATTGGTTAAACTGGCAAAAATAGGCATATAAGATAGTGAAATGTGGTTAGGATGAGAAAAATTGGGCATAACAACTGGTAAAATGGGGTTAAAAGTGAGTAAATATTACACTTAAGTTGTAAGAATTGGTTTAGAAGTATCAATAATGGAGATAAAAAAATGGTGGAAAGGGTTTAAAATGGGAAAAATATGCTTTTAACTGGCAAAAGTGTGTTAAAATTGGTGGGGAAAAAATGATGAAAGTTGGTTAAAATTTGGCTAAATTTGTGTAAAGTGGCAACAGTGTAATTTAAAAAATAGTCTTATTTTTTAAGGGCATCTGGAGACCCCCTCTCAGTGTTCTCATGACCCCAAAGGGGGTCCCGACCCCAAGGTTGCGAACCACTGCTCTAAAAGAATGAAAAATGATAAAAATGCACATAGATGGTGTTGAATATGAGTCTCAGTCTAGTAACGGATATCACAGCGAGTCTCTGGCTGAGAGTGAATGATCACAAATCCGTGATCAGACTGAGGCTGAGCCATTTTGACCACTGAGGAGAACAATCCCCCCCAAATCAACCTCGGTATTACTATTTAGTTCAGAATTACTGCCGCTTTCAGCCCAGCAAAGCACAGTTAGTGATGGTTTAACTTAACCCGCCAAAGTGGATCGAAGGCTGATGAAATCTTGCCACATAGGCTTTGTTGTGTGTCATGCATTGATAGGATGAAATGATAATGTGGGAGTGGAAATATGAATCGCGGGAATTTTCTTTATAAAACGGCACGAGATCGGATCATAAAGTTCCACAAGTTTCTGCAACGGAGCGTACGTACCAGCAGACACGGAGGAGCTGGTCTGACTTGTAAGGCGAAGAGGTTCAAATTTTGACAAGGAATGGACAGAGACCGCGGAAGAATCATCAATACACTCCTGCAGGCGGTGGCTTGTCTCAGAAATGTCATCAGCCCTTATGTACAGCTCGGCTACGAGGAGCGTGACTTGGTTGTGTTCATTCACGTGAACAACCAGAGGCTCGCCGAGTTAAATGTAACCAGCTGCATCGATGCACTGTTGGCAGCGCTGTTTCACATCCTCGAAGCACGATAGTGACAGCGGCGCGCGTGCTGCTCGACGGTGTGTGTGTGTGTGTGAATTGTTTCTTGATCATGGAGCTCTGCGGAAGCGAACCACAGAAGAAGCGCGCGTGTATTTTCATGGTGGGTCTATCTTAAGCCATATCCCGATTTAAAAG